>NC_034421.1:11855886-12031628 GCF_002078875.1 Numida meleagris | reverse complement strand
CGGGGAGCCGCGTCCCGCTGCGACTTGCCCGGCGTGCCCGCTGCCTTCGGACGGGAGAGGCGCCGCGTCCTTCGGCCGCCGCCCGCCTCTTTATGGTGAGTTTGGCCAGGGCCGGGAGGGGGGCGGCGGCGGCGGCGGGGCGTCCCGGAGCGGCGGGTGGCGGGATGGAGGCGGCGCTCCCGCCGCGGCCGGAAAGTTCCCGGGGCCGCCCGGGGTCTGCGGGGCCGGGGGCGGCGGGAAACCCTCAGGGCGCTGCGGGCGCGGGGCTCCGGCTTCGCCAAGCGCCGCGGGAGGGGTGACGGGCAGAGCGGCACGGCGGCGACTCGGGAAATCATAAGGAAGAATGAGGAAAATGGCCAGGCGGGGGGCAGCCGAGTTACTGGCTGAGAGAGTGGAGATGTTTAGCTGCTGGAGAACTACTTGCCTGTAAGTCGTCGGTATTTACTTCCATGGTAGGCTATTCATCGTTTCATTTTCTCCTGCGCGTTTCCATCAGTGAACAAGGGTGCGCGTTCCCTAGGTGCGCGCTCTCCTCAGGTGAGGCAGCGCTGAGCGTGGTTTGCATGTCCGGGTGGTTCCACCTGCAGCTGCCGCCCTCCAGCAGAGGTCCGGCTTGGCCGTGTGGCAGCGGCACATCTCCAGCGTTTCCAAAATTTGTAATATGGCTGTTGGAGATCGTGCTGCCAACGTGACATGGTTCACACAGATGGTGAAACAAATGCGGGCTCATGTTTGAAGTGATTCACAGCACCGAGGTGTGAAAGATCTTGTCCTAATCTGCAACTTCTGTTGGTCTGCTCTCTGGCTTGCAGATGGGGTGTTGCGTTTTCAATTCTTTCATACTTCCGTAAATGAAATCCAGCTTATTCGGTGTGAATTGAATTTTAAAATATATTAGACCCGGAGGATGGTGTCCCGAGATGTAAAGTCCCTTCTCTGACTTCTCACTCTATACTTGATAATGAAGAGAGTGGAGAAACTGTATGTTACATTTGTCATTTAGCACAGAAACCGTGGTATGGATGGAACATAACCGTGGAAGCAAGGTTTTTGTGTTCTGTGGTGGGGATTGATGATCATGGATGTAGTACAATCTAAAATGAAATTTGTCCTCGTCTCACAGTCAAATAACTCTTTTTTTTTTTTTTTAGAGACGAAATAGTCACAGCCACTTGGCAAAATACATATTGGGAAGGGCGGCGAGGTGGCAGGGAACTGGATTTCCAGTGCGTATCTCAGCAGATCACTGGGCTTTTAGGACAGCATTTGGTATCACGTGCTCCAGTGATCAGGGCTATAGCAGTGGCTTAGAATAGCTCAGACTATGGCAGCTTTACCTTACCTTTATGTTCTTTCACTTGAACAGCTTTGAGTTCCTGAGGTTTTGGGAAGCCGTGTGGTGTTTCTGATTCTAGGTCCAGAATGACCAAGGTTACCATGTCATGGCGGCTTTGGATGCTTGGCGGTGCAGGTTGCATTTACAGTTCGTTCTTTGGTAGGTGCATTAGACAAAGGATTTGGCGTTTCCTGAAATGGAGTTTCTGTTTATAGTCGTCAAGGCTGTGTTTCCTTTTTCTATTGGTACTTAGCTGTCGGTACTTAGCTGACAAATGTAATGAATGAAATTTGCAGAATGCTGATGATTTTTATAGTTCTTGTAATTGCGGTACTTGTGTCCTTGAGGTGATGAGAATGCTCTTCTGGCTTCATAAAAAGACATCCTTAAGTGACAGAATACTGGCGGGAGCCAAGTGTTGAGGAAGAGTGTGGAATTGTTAATTCCTGGACGCATAATGTGATGCTTTCCCTGTATGAAGTGTGAGTATAAATGTAGGGTTACAGGTCCGCTCCCCAGCACCGTGCATTGTTGCAGTGACGCCTACACCCTGCACACTGCCTGGCATGCACTGCTTCCTGCTACCAAGGAGAACGTGATGACCTTAGGCGACGGCTGCCAGGAGGTGGGTTTTGAAGTTTCTTCTTGCTTCCCAGGCTGCAGCCCTCCACAAAGTCCCTTTGAAGTTAAACGTGGAATAGCAAGACTAAAGGGGGCTCAGCCCTCATGCAGCCAGCCCTCTGCCCCAGGCAGGATCAGTTTGTACCCGTGTCATCTCTGATGGATGTTTGCGCAGTTTTTCTAATTCCCCTCTCTCTGCTTTTGCTATTTGCTTATTTATTTCATCTCGTGTTTTTTTTTTTTTTTTTCTAAGTATGTGCTCTTCCTTCATTTTTCTTCTCATTCCCTCCAAGCGGTCTCTCCCCTGCTAAGCCTGGTTAGTCTCTCTGTCAGCTCTTCTTGCTGCTCTCTGCGGGACCTCGTGCTTCTCTGACAGTCCCACACATCCCCTGCCTTTGCCAGGTGCCCCAGGCCTGGCACTGCTGCCTCTGTACCAGCACAGCGACAGTCCTGGGATGAGCTGTGATGGCACTCAGGAGGGCTGGGGGTTCCTTCTTCAAAAATGTTGTTTTGCTTTGCATCTCCCCGCTGTTTTCTGTTCCCCAGAGGTTGGTGATGGTGCAGTAAATGTATTTGGCGTGGCCATTTACATTACAAATAGCTTTTTTTGTAAATGTTGATTATTACTGCTATTATTTTAGGAATGGTGTAGTAGGAGAAATGATAGAACCGTATTTATCTGTTTTTGGACTTAGTATTGTTGCGTTTTGATGAGATCACAAAATTGGCTCTGATGAGAAATAAACTGAATTTGCACTTTGGAGACACTTTTTTAAAAATAAACAAGCACTTAAATTCATTATTGTAGGTATATTTGAGATGTGCTGCAGCACTGAAGTGTTTACTTTTGTATATAACAATATTTACTGATTCTGCTTAGTAAAAAAGAGAAAATACAGTGGACTTGCAGCTGCTGCCAGCAAGTGACTGACCTGAGAGCAGATCTGTGTGTGCACTGAGATGGGTATTCCTGCAGACACTGCTGGGGTGTACGGCAGTGGAGGGGCTGTACTCCATTTGGCAGAGCATCCGCAAGCCGTATCACAAATGCTCACTTTGATATGACATTGCAGTCAGAGCATGGACAATATAGTGATGATGTATGTGTGGAACGTGTTTTCTGTATGTAGCCAATCTCTGCTTCAATATGTGGATTAAGTATGGCTAATGCTTTCCCAACTCAAAAGGTAAGTTAGCATTCCTTTTCTCATCTATGAATGACTTGAACCATGGCACGTGGCATGTCCCCAATGGTTCACTGCAGTTTTCTGGGGCTTAATGTTGTGGTAGAGGTAAAAATACGACTTGTGGCCAGAACAGAACAATTAATAAGCAAAAATTACCATAAGTATCTTCAGGAATCGTATACCAAGATAATTTTTAGAGGGATTTAATGGAAATTCTATCCTCATTCTCACTTTGTGCAGACAAATATATGTCATTTGAGAACAAAAGAGCTGTTCCGTATTCATTTGTAGTGGGGAAAATTGAGCTGTTTGGAAATACAAGATGGAAGAGACCAAGGGCTAAGTTAAATAATTCACCATTACTAATAGCTGTAGCTTTGAAATGGCAATATCTGAATTTAAATCTAATTGTTGCAATATATACTGTAGAGACAGAACTCCAAGCACTGACCAAGAGAAGATGTATTATTTACAGCTGTGGAAGGCTTGGATATGTTAAACATACAGTTTTCCAGAAGCTGTAATAGACTGAATAAAATGGACCTACTTTAGCTGAGACTGAAATACAATACTACAGCTTGAGAGAATACAGCAACTGAAAAATATTTTCCTTTTAACTGTTGTGTGCGTCTGGCAGAGCTCTGTATCTACTTTTTTGTTGGATGTTGACTTGTTCTAGTCCATGTAGGAGTCTGGAGATGCTGTTGTGTCGTGTGTTTGTAAATATAGCATGGGAGTAAAACTGAAGAGTATGGAAAGCAGTGAATAGAGAGGTCTTATAATATCAAACACAGTATTAGGTGGCCTGACTATCTATGGGTTTGATTCAAAAATCAATGAAGTCAGTGGCAGATCTGTTGACTCGCTTGTGCAGAATTTGAACAGGTAAGAACTGCAATGATCCTTGGGAACAGAAAGGTCCTATCTCTGAGGATTTTTCATAAGTAGTTAGTGGGAACTCTTAATTTTTTTATTGTTTTTTTTTTGTTTTTAATACTTTAATTGAGTTCTGGAAATTTTTGGTCCCCTTAATTATCTTGCTATACAAATTCTCCTTGAAAGTATAATGGCATCTCTGAAACTTCACATTCTGTATTCTTGATTATATTATTAGTAGATAGATGCTGCTTTTATCATCTGTTCTGAATATATGCTTCTGTGATAAAATAGGAAATTGCTTATGAAGTTACTTGGCTAAATTTTAACATAGCAAAAACTACAACTTACTGTAAATAAGATCGTTGTACTTGTGTCCTTTAAGTTGATGTGCTGGAAAATGAATGTAAACTGAAAGGAAATCTCACTTGACGCGGGAAACCACTTTGGGGATGCTGGGATTTCACAGTGGTAAATAGCAGCAGCACTGAAGCACATGTAACATTCTGAAGAGCACAACAAAGCAGTAGCGTTTGATTCACAGTATGGATTACAATTAGATATCAGGCAGCACCGAATACCACAAATGTGCTTGTCAAACCTTAAAAGTTTAGTTTTTACCACATGGGTTTAATTTCTTCAGAAATTCCTGGGTTGAAAGGGACCCATGAGGGTCATTGAGCCCAACTGCTGACTCCACACAGGACATCCTAAGGATTATGCCATTTATCCAACTTCACGCACTCCAACAGCTCAGGGCCATGACTGACACCCTGGGGAGCATGTTTGGTTCCTGACCACCCTCTGGGGAAGAGCCTTTCCTGATACCCAATCTGAAATTCCTCTCTTCTGCTCCAGATTTTGTACTTTGCAGAGAACTTGTCCAGAAGCAAGAGTATTTATAAGTGGAGGTTTTTACGTATATTCAGAAATTCTCGATTGTTTCTGAAGTTTGTTAAGACTTTCGATGCAGTTCTAAAATCCTTTGTATCCAAACAGCAAGAGTGAGGTATTGCAGCTAATTCTTGGAAAGAACAAGGTAAATATGTGAATTTAGATTGACAGATGCCTTAGTGCCCAGCTCCACAGTGCACTGCCTGAGAGTGGGAAGCACTGCACCTCAGTCTGGGAGGTCTGTCCGTGTGAGGCTGACTGCAGTCATGCAAGATTTTATGAAAATCGCTGAGCAAACTCATATCCATTAAAGTAATTGCCATTCTATTTCAGATGGAAAGGCATGAGGGAATATTGTTACGGTGGGTAGAGCTGAAGTTCTTGGATTGTGTTAAAGGGCAAACACGCCAAATGAAATCACTTGCATGGTGTGTGTCTAAAGGATGGCTGTAGGACCAGGCACAGCTGGTCGTGGCCAGCTTTACAAGTGCTCTGAAAGATGCAAACTTTCTTGATTAGCAAAACACTGGAATACAGCCCCTCTCCAAGAAAATTTAGGGTGCAAAAAGGTTACAATTAGAAAAGAATCAATAATATATTTTAAGCAATTGCTATATTTAAAGGTTCTCATCAGTGAACAAGTAGTAGCGAGGCTGGAGTTAGTGAATGCTGCCTTCCTGCTGTGTTTTGTAGTTCATTGATCTTGAGTCTCTCAGGATGCTCGTTGTGACTGAACACTTTTCCTTTGCTTTTTGGCATTTATTAATAACTTTTCTGCTGGATTTTTTTAGCGTCAGATAAAGCATGAATACATTTTGATGTACTCTTCACAGAATCTTGCTCTTCTGCTCATCGGCAAGTTCCATTGCATTTCTATGAATTTTATTCTCTCTGCATTCGGGCGCCTTATTAGACATGAATGAATACTGCATGATCAGAACAATAGGAAGCCAGCCTGAAAATACGTATTGTTTGCACGAGAAATTCAATAAACAAACTAGTGGTAGAAACTTTCATCTCTAAATGGGCACTGTTTTGGAGGTACATGTATGTGAAAATGTGGGCAGAAAATTTGAGAGGTTTAACTGAGACAGTATTATTGCTTTTGAAGTCAAAGTATTCTTAGAGATAGAGCAGTTACAGAGAAATGTACAGGTGTAACAAAATCCAGTCTGACTGGGCAGTTGTTCTAAAAGTAAAAGGACTAAAGATTTGTTTCATTGAAATCAATGCCATTATCATATGAGATAAAGCAGCAGAGAAGCTATGTGTCCTGCCCTGGTGAGGAGGCCTAGAGTGGTTGCAGCTGGCTGCTTTGACCCTGTGTTGCTCTGTAGCATGTCTTTGGGGTGTTCTATGGCTTCCTCACAAAACTTTACAAAAAACTGACAGTATATTGCGGAGTTTATATGTTGGTAGCAAAATTCATGTTAAGCCTTTCTGAACCTTAACCAGCCCTAGATCTCAAAACAAAATGTGTCTTACTTTAGTCTTGAAATAAACCTTATCTTCTATATTCCTGTCCATTGTATAAAGACAGTAGTCTTCTTTCACACAACTATCATGGCTGATGAATGGGCATTCCTGTTCTGCTGCACAGCCAGTTCTGGAGCTTCTGCTTTTATTTTTTAAATTAAAACAAATTGTTGTTTTATTTACATAGGTCTTAAATATCTGATTTTTTTCCCACCACGTGTTGTAAGAGATCAGCATTTTATAGTTTGGGAAGACAGAAATAGTCAAAATTGAATGGCACTGAGCCAGGGAAAAGGCTTGGTGTTCTGTGAGAGAGCCAATATTGATATCATTGTCTGCCCTGGCAAAAAACTCCTCTTTCCTCTCAAGTATTGGTTTTTGATATAGTAGAGCCCAAATCACATAGATTTCTTTCTTGGCCACTAATTGAAAATATGGCATAATAATCGCTGTGGGTAGCAAAATAAACACTTCATATAAAACTTATCACAATTTTTCTTACTAAAATGAAGATTATGCAATGTAATTCAGTTATTTCACTGAGCAAACGAAGATCCTGTCAACAGTCTCTGTAGGGAAATATGAAATATAGTATAAAACACTCATTTCAGAATAATCTTCTGTCTTCAGATTTATGCACTCGTGTGAGCACTCTGCCTTGGGATGCAGCATACTCTGCGTTCCTTGGGCACAGAACTTAGTCTTGCCTTTTTGTTGGGTGAGGCCTCAGTTTCAGGTCATGCTACTGGGTTGTTGTCTTTGATCAGTGGCACAGGAAATAATATGATGAAATCTACTGTTACGATGAAACTCCACCGTGAAGCACCGGGATAAAAAAATTTCTCCCTGCACTGCAGACAGTCTGCTCTGTGTATGAGTTGTTACTTAAATGTCCTTTCCTCCAGCTTCGAAGATGAACTACCTAAAATGTCATCAGCCACATGGTGATATCCATTTTAAGTCTGCAACAATATAAATGCTAAGGAAGTCCCAGAGTGCAGTTTGAATTGAGCGACACAGAGTTACCCAGCAGGAAGATTAATGGATCTAGATAGCCTCCTGATCTTTCTATGACATTAGACCGCCTTTTCCCACTTCTTAATTTAGGACACACTCCAAATGGCTTCTTCACTTCATGATGACCTCTTTGTATTGCCATCGTGATAATGTAGTTGTCTGTAGCTGCCTCCACAGGAGACGATTGGGTTTCCCCCGGTCATTGCAAGTAATGAGCTCTCGCCAAATACCCAAATTGTCCATATTGCCTGTTGTGTGCACTTGCTTCATTCTGCATGTCCTCAGCTTACATTTAGATTATTTCATTATTACTGTTTTCCAATTCCTGATACCTACCCATGAGCTTTTATGCTTTCATTTCATTGTTTATCTTTTACAGAGGTTCTTTCATTTTGCTTCAGTCCTGAATGTGTTCTGCATCACTTACAGATTGAAACTGATTATTTTATGTGCTTTGGGAAACGCCAACACGAGAGCCCCGTGGTCAGGTGGAGCAGGAGCAGGTCAGCACTTAGGTGGTGGCCTAATGCAAAGAGTACTTGGTTCTGCAAGACCAAGAGCTTCTTTTGCTTTTTATAAGCTTTATTCAAAAATCCTATGTTTTTTGGTATTGAAGGCCCATTTTACTCCTCCAGCTGCAAAGTGCCTTTAAATCAGTCAGCTTTGGGGCCAGTGTGATCTTTCTTCCTCGCTTTGGGAACTGCTGAATCCAATAAACAGCTGATTAATTACTCACTGCTCATTGGGACATAGTGGTTCAGAGGCACAGAATCTTACTAGTTGTTTGGCCTCTATCACTTTGGAGGTAGGTTTTTTTTTTTTTCAGCATGTGCTATTTTACTGCAGCAAAAGTATGTCATCCCCTTTTGGTGATCACATGTATTTGTTTTCCTTGCAGTTCGCTTAGCCTGACTTTTCTTGTATGCCTTGTCTCAGCCCGCATGGTTGTATCCTTGCACTTGAAGTAACCCAGCCTTCTCTCATTCATTCTTCTTCATTCTTCTTTCATTGTAGCCAGTGAACTCTCCTTAAGTTCCTTATGTTTGCTGGGAGGCGGACATCTCATTAGGCACCAACTTGTGTCAATGCAGTGTATCCAAATGCGTGGCAGAACAAACTGGTGCTGCGCTGTGGCTGTCTGCACAGCTGTGATTTTTCTGCATGCTGTCTCTCGTGAAAAGCAGTCATTTATGTGTTTGTGCTTACAAACTGTTTCTCTTTTAAAATGTTTTAAAGCGATCAAATTTAGGAAAATACAATTTCCTTATGAATTCTATAAGCAGCCTGTAACTTATCAATGATACATGCTACGGAGCAAGAGAATAACGGCGTAAAATAAAAGAAAAACAAATAGTCATTATTAGGCACAACTGAGCCATAAGAATGTCTTGTTACAACACGCCATCCCCATCTCCCCACTGTTTCTGTTCCAGGCACCCATCTTACCGTTCCCATTTCTTTAAGAGTAAGGTCCTTTTTTGCTTTCACACTTTTTTAGCATTACATTTTTACATTAAGAGCTCTGTCAGTTTTGCTCGCTATAATCAAGAGAAATGAAAGGCTTTACTGGTCAGTTTAAAGGTTTTCTTTGTTCTTCTAAAAAGTGTGGTAGTGTTGCACTAGCCATATATTATGCTCTCTATTTGAATCTAGTAGAATTATTTCCACTTAAAAAAGGAAAAAAAAGAAAAAAAGGATTTCTGTGGACGTATCATGCTAGCGTTTTCAATGTGTGTGTTTCCTAAATGTGGCACTTTGCCAGTTCTGATTTTCTTATTTGTTCTTATCTGCTGGTTCTGGAACTACCAAGGTAAAAGTAGCAATTAGGAGTCTCATTTCTGCTAGTCTTGCAGCTGTCTGGTTATGCTAAAACTGCTATTTAGCAAAGGGGTAGGAAGGGAAGGTTTGCATGAGGCATTGTAATAACACTGAGGTGTGAAAGAGCTATTGTTCTGAGAACACGAGCATTCGGAACACTTTGGACTTATTTAGCTTTCTTTTTCATGGTTTGTTTTTCTCAGTTTGCCCATGACAGAAATTGCAGGGGAAGGGCTGTACCCGCAAATCGCTGTTGTGCGCGGCAGCTGATGGGCTGACTTCGAGAAGCGTTTTTATTTTTATTTTTTTAGGCTTTGTCACTACTTTTACAGTGGAAGGTACAAGATGAAGGATAACAGAACCAACAGTTTGACATGCAAGGCAAAATCCTTCCGGAAGGGATGTCAGTGCAGCGCTCATGAGCATGACTCGCGCGCGGTGGTAACACCGCATGGTGCTGTGGTTGCACGCACACACCAACATGAGCACAAACGCACGCACACGAAGCACCAACAGGTTGTCTGTATGTTGTACCAAATCTTTTGTGTCTCCTCCACAGAATGTCCAGTGTCCATTCCAACACCACTTCACTGCAACCAGAACCGTTAACTGGACTGGAACAGTGGATTTATTGTACAGTGGTCGCCACAGAGATAAATGCTGGTTATCTTGTTAGGGTCTGTGTCTGCCTGGCACTGGATGCCTGACACGTACTCCTCCTTTGGCCTGGTTGGTTTTTGCTGTTGTTCAGGACTTGATTAAAATAGAAATTAGATGGAAATCTTGATCGGTGTAGTCCTCAGGATAGTTTTGTGAGTTTTCATGGTACGTGGTTGTACTGACCACAAGAAAATAATACATGCAAGTAAAGTAGAACTTGAGAGCAGGTGAGATGGTTCTGAATGAGTGGTCAGGTGCTGGAATGGGCTGGCCAGGGAGGTGGTTGAGTCACCGTCCCTGGAGGTGTTCAAGAAACATTGAGATATAGCGTTGAGAGACATGGTTTAGTGGGGTTATTGGTGGTAGGTGGATGGTTGGACTGGATGATCTTATAGGTCTTTTCCAACCTAGCTAATTCTATGATTCTATGATTCTATGATTTCTGCTTATATCTGACTTCTGTTCATTGAAATCAAAATACTCAGCACCTCTAGTCTGTACTTTGCTATCAGAGGGTAATGCTTTGCCTATAAATGAATGAATGAATGCGCTTTTAGTTGCGTAAGTGAATGCATCTTTATTATAGCTGAGGTAAATTTTCACCAGTAAGTTGGCTTCATTATTCCTCTTCATGTGTTTAAATCAAGAGCTGCACTTGTCCTACTGGTAGTTGTTAGGATTATGGTATTGCTGCCTTCTAATACAGACTTCCACATGGCCCTAAGGAAGGCTTGCTGCGTTGTGCAGAAGCAACACCACCCACTGCAGTTTCTCTTTATTTTGCCCTTTACAATGGTGTAGTTTGGTCTCTATTTTTATCTTCTTTAAGGTCTTCAAAGTGTCCGTAGATAGTGCTCAAGGCAGCTGAAGAACTCCAGACCTTTTCTTACTTAAACAAATGGAAATAATATTGATCGTAACAGGGAAGAGGAACACTGTTGGTGTCTTTTAATGTTGCATCATTTGGGGTCCTGTTGTTACCTCCCTCCTTAGTTCTTCCGATGCACATCAGAGAAATTTGTAGCGGAGCTGGAACCATCAGACATCAGTTTAGACATCATTTTAAAGAGTAGGAGTTACCATGTTTCCCTTTGTTTCTTTTCTTTGTTTCTTCTTTTTTTTTCCTTTTTAATAATCTGTTCTGCTGATGTTTAATATATAAGAAGTTAAATAATTTAATAAAACTGTCTCAAATGAGGAAATTGAAAGGGAATTCCAAATGAATGTTATAATGCAGTGCTATTAGAGCTTGACAGTTCAGGCTGGGTGGTCCTTCTGCACAAGGTGCTGCCACAGCGAGAAGTGCCTCGACTCAGGATGTGGAATCTGCACACCTGCAGAGGATGGGCAGGCTGGAGGGGAAAGAATGACTGATGTCCCGAGCTGACCTGTTGTTGCTTGTTGCAATAGCTGGACGTGTGAACTGGACAGTGTCTGCTGCAGAGTGTGTGAGTAGTTTGCTTCTGAAGATTATGAATGATTTGCTCCCATGCTGATGCTCTGTAGTGCATTAATGTTATGGCCACATCTCTGGGTCCCTCTGTGTGTCAGTGGGGCTGTCAGCTCTGTTCCCTGGCAAGCTATAGGGTCAGTGAGTATTGGTTTTGCATTGCTGTGTTGTTTGCTTTGCTTTGGAAGTCGCTGCATACTGACTTCTTGCTGCAGGTGGAAAGTTGCAGGACCTATTGCTCCGTGGCTGCCACATACAGATGTGAGCAAGCTGCCCTGCTCCTGCTTCTCCTTGTCAGGATCACGTGTTTATTTTCTAATGGGCTGTAAGGTTAATCAAATGTTTGCAAGGGTGAGATCTGTGTATATTTTCATGTTTAAAGACTGCTGCCACTTGTAGTATGTCTAGCCTAGGATATACAGATACTGGTTTGGGCATGCAATAAAATACTTGATTGCATACAGTGAAAATACACACAAGTAATGGTTTAGAAATGTGAATTTGGTGCTTTCATTTGTGCTTTCACATCTCTGAAATTCAATAAGTATGTAGCTAATTAGCTGATAAAAGGAAGTGACCTTGCAGCTGACGGTTGATTTGGAAACGCAAAATATTAAGGACAGTATTTATGATTTCCACTGAGCACAGCTTAGCAATTGTTCATATTCAATGCTGTGTGCCACTGTTCTAATACTAAATCTATGCCTCAGTATGGATGTGCAGCACCTCTGAGTTGTTGACTCAATGTGAACCATAATTCTGAATTTCTTCTATTTTCCATTTAAATTATTAACCATAACTTTGCATTATAGCACACATGAGGGAGGAAATTTTAAGCTATGATTCCAACAGCAAGCATCAAAGGAATAAATGGCAAATATTTCAGATAATAAATTCAGAATTATGAGATGATTTACAGAATATTCCATGTTCACAATGATGCCAAGTTAGAGCTGCTTTAGGAACTGCATCAACTGGAAGTTCTGACTTTCCCGTGCAGTTTTGAAACCTGCTCAGCCCTGGGGGCTGCGTCCTGGTTGTGAGGATACCCATAGGGATGGTGGTGAGCGATACAGCTCATGGATCTTATCCAGTATGTTCAGGTGCCACTCTCAGGTTGTGATTTTCTAAATGCTTAGTACTGTGTCCAGAACAAGAAAGACAGGGAGCTGTTGGAGCAGGTCCATAGGAGGCCACGAGGACGAGGAGGGGATGGGAGCACCTCTGTTATGAAGAAAGGCCGAGGGAGCTGGGGGTGTTCATCCTGGAGAAGAGAGGGCTCTGGGGACATTTGATCGTGGCCTTTCAAGGGAGCTTATAAACAGGAAGGAAATCAGCTTTTTACATGGTCAGACAGTGATAAGACAAGTGAGAGATTTAGGTGAGATGTCAGGGGTACATTTTTCACTCAGAGGGCAGTGAGGTGCTGGCACTGCTGCCCGGAGCTGGGGGTGCCCCATCCCTGGAGGTGCCCTGGGCCATGGAGGTGCCCAGGGAGCCCTGAGCTGGGAGTGCAGCCAGCCCACGACAGGAGTGGGGCTGGAGGGTTTGGAGGGCCCTTCCAACCCAACCATTCCGTGATTCTATGCTGTGTGTTGTGTGTGCGTATTCCTATCTTTGTTACGGCGCTGATACGAATAGAAGCTGTTCTCTTAATTTGCTTGCTGCTACTGTGAAACAGCACGTACCCTTGTGAGACTTGCCTGACTGACGGCTGCGGTTACATGCTTGGATAGTGAATTGGTAATACTTGTCTTTTGTTGACGAAGGAATTAGGGAAATAATTATTTGAATGTAGTTTGCCTGACCTATCACTATGCATTTTTATACAGCATAGGCACAAATTCTTTCCTGTGGTACTTTAGAGATCAGATGTGAAAGAGAAGTACATCCATGCACACTGCTTAACTACAGAACATCGGGCATTCTTCAGCATTTGGAAGTATAGAATATTTTATTCATTTACTATATTAAAATATGGACAATATAGATTTATGATGCAGCACTGTTAAATAAGAAAAAGGGTGAGGGCATTAAATCCTCATCTCCTAGTGAAATGCTTTTCTAGCATGCCAGCAGATGTCAGTATGCTCTTGTTTCATAGCCCTTTTATTTTTTAAACAATAATTATCCTTCCATTCCATAATATGGGAGGAAGTAATGAGTGCTATACCACCACCTTAATGCAGGTCTATTTAATTCAAATATTTTACTTAAAAGAGGTTGTTTTGTTTTTCTTCAATGCTTTCTACTAGCACATGAGACTGCGTAAAGCATGTACTAAGAATATAGTTTAAAATGCTTTGCCAAATGGAGATGTATTATTGGTAGTGTAGTGCCTTTGTTTCCAGTTGAACAGTTTTTTTCTGTAGGACTTGAAGAATTTCCTTCGTATATTCAGAAGCATTTTGAAAATTGCAGCACACTTTATGTTTGTGCAGCTAGTGAGTGTATTTAAAGTCTGTGTTTAATCAAATCTCTCTCTCTCTAATTTGGAGATTATTTTGTTTTGTCACTGTTTATACATGGTAATCAAAACCAGCTGAGTTGCTTCATGCATTTCAAAAATCAATACCATCGTGGCAAAGTGATGCTATATAGTAGGACAGGATAACATCCACAGGCTGGAGTACTCACCATGTTCAGCTGACCTGTTTTTATAGCAGTGATCATAAGGGAAAGCTGTAAGGTTCCTCCGTTAGGGCAGAGGGTGGTGGTGCTTTGTGAGGAGCTGGAGAGCTGCAGTTTTTTGCCAGGTAACCCAAACTGAATTCTGCTGGAGCTCGCGGAGACTTGTAGCACAGAGATGGTATGGAAGCTCCCACTGAAGGTTTTAGTTTTGTTTTTCTCCCTGTGTGTGTCAGCACTGTGTCTTTAACAAAGGATATTCACCTCCACAAAGACACCTACGTTTCTCCTAACGTCGAGCTCCGCTGCTGCAATCTCATGCTGGCAATTTGGAACCCAACCCAGCTCTGCCAGCAGCACCAACACCAGGAGGGTAAACCCACAACGTTCAGCTTTGGTTACCTGAAGCATTTGGTACCTCAATGTATTATGTGTTTAAAGAAGAGGTAAGGATCCCATCTGAAGACAAAAGGTCATTTACTTAAGATTCTCTGAGGTAGCTAATGTAGATTTTAGCCTAGCATGTTCTTTTTGCAGATTCACAGCTGTAGCGATCGCTTCAAGATTCTTCATTATGTTTCCAAGAAGAAAATTATTTCACATTTTCTCTTTCTTTAATCCTCTTTTTGAACACTGTCTTCTTAGACTTTGTTTTACATGCAACATCTATTCATTGTGATTGATTCCTTCCTTCTTATCTCAGGCTGTAGGGTCATTTTTGGATCATGCAAATGAGAATTGAGGCAGGCAAAACAGATAAGAAGGATGCCTACATCTAGAGTGAAACACATATGGTGCTGCTGAGGTGGCTGTTCTGGAAATAAGGCTCCTTTCTTTTCAAAGAGTAGTTTTATTGCATTTTCCCATAAGAGTATTTCTAAAGATATTGATAAATGCCCCAAATCCTGGTAAATGTCACATCTAAATGAGTTCTAAGTGACTTTTTATATGATATACTAATGTGGTTTAATCTAAGGTTAGGCTTAATCACCTGGAGCTGCATCAAAGATATTATCAAATCATAGGTCTGTTTTTCATATAGCTGGGGAAATGCAGATATTTGAAGGTCTGCACATGTAATGTTTGGAAAGTTACTGATCATTTCTTTTTAGTAAAAAAAAAAAAAAAAAAAGGAAAAAATACTTTTCTCCATTGAATAAAAACTAAGAAGCTCTGAGTAGTATCATTAATTGTTTAGACATATTGTCTTCCATGGCAATGTAAGCACTGTCTGATAGTTGCTGCTTATTAGCAGGCTCCTAAGGATGTCTATCTCAAACCTGCAAAATAAATATGTAAATAATTTAGTACTTTCATAGCTGGCAGTGGTATTGCACCTCGGACCCCTGAAAGTCAGATTTTTATCAAGAATGGATGGGATCTCTGTAGTGCTTAACAACGTATTTAACATCTCTAAAAACCCACCTGTGTTTTGCAGAAATACATGGTCAACTTGAAAAACTCCTACAACAACATAGGTTTTATTGAATCCAGAGGATTTATTTATGAATATATATGTATTGCAAATGAGAAAGTAGGTGAGAGGAACTGCATTTCGTATGATAATATAGACATATATCAAATGTGTCTATATTGTTCAACGTATCAAATACAAGCATTTACATATGGCTTGTAAAGCTTGCTCATTCAATCTGTATGTTGAAGAACATAAGTTGAAAGCAGATGAATTACTGAGTTGTTCCTTTTGTCCATATATTTCATATAGAAATGTTTGAAAACATGATCTTTCTGTGAGATAAGTGAGGAAGTAACAACAACAGAAAAAATTGACATTTATTAACAATGACCTTAAAACTTTTTAAACTTTCTTTTTCTTGAAAATACAACTTCCATTAGGTTAGAGTTTAACCTTTCCTACATGTGTTTGTGGATGAGTTTCGTGGGAAAATTATTCCAAAAGCAGTGTACAAAGCTTTTGGAAAGATTTCATGTCCCAGAGAAGCACTTAGTTAATGAGGGAAGCAGCTGTTAAAGAGCATTTTCAAGTAATTTTCATGTTTGTGCACACATTTGTGAGCAGTCCAGTTGTCTGTTTGTAGTTTGTTCAGGTAAGGGGTACTGTTCTACTGTCATTCTAGGTCTTAAATAAATACCTGCTACAGCACCTCAACTATTTGGACTGAAAGAGAGTTGTGGCTGCAGTTTACATAGGAGGCAGAACATTTCTAGGAAAATGGCAGCTGTTATAATAATTATACACCTATATCTCTTAAATCCTAGTCTTTTATACAAATCCAAACTCTGAAATGAACTAAAAAGCACTTGAAACTTGTTGGAAGTGCATACAAGTCTAGATGGCCCTGGCCAACTATAGCACCAAAATTGGTGCAACTTCCAATTTTCTGCCACATTGCATAGTTATAATGGCATCACTTCCTTAATTTTGGCTTTAGTAGTTTTATAAAAGCCTATGAAACTATTTAGAGAGAGGCTTGCTGGGATATTTTTCTCATCCTTTAACAAGCGTTGTAGCAAATATCTACCCTCAAATACTTTTGCATTTGTTTCATTGCAACTTATTTGATGTCTTTTTTTTTTTTTTTTCAATTTGTTAAAAATATTTATAGGAATAGACTTTTAATTAGACTGCTATTGAAACAAAATCATGTTAGGGGTTACTTGGTGCAGTGGAAATGCTAAGTCACAGCTTGAAGCAGTGATTGAGCACCTGGTGGGAAGGCAGGGCCAGCCCAGGGGAGCTCAGGTGCACGCAATGCATCTGAGTGATTGGAAGGGGTGCAGCCAGGATCCACCTCTTCCCAGACCTCATTTAAGGGCTGGCAGTGGAGGTGAGGGTTTTTCACTGGAGATCCCTGCATGCTTGCGGCCTTCTGAAGGTAGGCAGATTCTTTCCTTCATTTCTGTGCCCGTGGCTGTTGTGTTTGAGGATATCCTCACTTGCTGCAGTCTGAGATCTTGCTGGTCTGCTGTTGTTGCTGCGCCTTCTATGGTGTTGCACTTGGGTAGTCAGGTGTCTGTGTGCTTAAGCACAATGTGCTAACTGTATGAATTTCCTGTAAGAGTAGTACCAAAAACTTGCCTAAAAGCCAAGGCTGTCTCTTTGATTGTGTTCATTGAGAGGGTTGCTATGCAGAGGGGTAAAATGTTTGGCCTGCAGAAGTGTGGTGCAAGGAGTGGCAGGTGCTTTGATGGAAGTGGACAAGTAACCCATTGAGAGATAGCCACCTAACGTGGTAACTGGTGAACAGATACAGGAAGCTGTACAAAGAATGCACCTCAATATGTTTCTTTTCCTGAAAGAAAAAGAAAAATGTGATCCTCCTTACGGGAATAAAATGAGATATTGTAAAGGTGATTTGCCATGGGAAGGCAGACGCGTTAACTCCACGGGAAGCCTTCGCGGATGTCATACTTCTCTTTCCTTGGCAGAAGCCCTGCTGCTGTATTTCCAGAAATGGCAGCTGAAAGTCTGGCAAGCCCTATTTCCAGAGATTTCCCGTTGAAATTAAAAATCATGCTTGTTTAAAATATTGTTTATAAAAAGTAAGTCTATTTGGGAGAAGCATTTGCAATGAGTCTAGGGATTTCCTTTGGTTTCAGAAAAGTAGAATTATTATGAAGTCTTCAGAATAGAACAGGGATTGTGAGATGTTGTAGCAGTAAAATCTGATTGCAGCTCAATTTTTAACAACATTCAGCAATAACTTTTACTTGGAAGTTAAAATAGTGGTTTTTTTTTCAATGTGTCAGTTGCCTGTGCTGTCTGATTTCTGAGAATTTCCTTTAGCAAGGTTTTCCAGAACACCAGGCATCATCTCTGTGTTCTTCTCTCCTCCTTTGCCATCTGGTACCGTAACAACCTTCTCTCAGGTTGTGCTGGGAATGGGGAAGCAGCCAGCTAGACATTATTTGGATCTCTCATGATCTGGCTATGAGACACAACATCTCTCTTAGAAGGTAGCTTTCTCCTTGCCCTCGAATTATTAGTATTTTTTTAATGTCCACTGTGATTTTTCTGACCTGGGAAATAGCAATTTCTGGCAGGGCGTTACAGCTGCCCCACTGAAGTGTTGTGTATGCTCAGCTGTGCAGCTCTAGCTTTGCAGCTGCATGCTTTGTCATTCTGTTAGAGTCCAGGTGCTCTGGATGCATTCAGCAGGTCTTACTGTGGAAAAGAAGACCACTGAGTGAACAGGCTCTGAATGCTGCAGTGTGAGTGAAGTTGTGCTCTAATCAGAGTTGATTTATTGACACGAACAAGCAAATAGAGACTCAAATTGTGAAATTCCAGGTTCCGAGTAAATGAAGACTGTTCTCTTCCTGAGCACAAATGCAATTGTATTCTTTTACTTGTTCCAAACACAGTTCATACAATTCCTGAAGACCCCCAAAGCCGACAGAAAAGCAGAGTTTCACTCCCACTCCCTCATACGTGAGATGTCAGGACTGTATGATGGCAGGGGACTGTGACTCACTGCCCCTGGGAGCTGCACAGCACTGGGAGCTGGTGACGCATCTTGCAATATGCGTAGTCCTAATACCTGTTTTGCTTACATTAAGCACATGGAATAGCTGTGAGGTAGAAAAAAAAACTGGTAAGATGACTTTTTCTCGAAACAAGGCATATAAACGCAAGTCTCTTGCAGGAGAACAGGTTGTTGACATACAAATAAAGAGCTTATGAAGTAAGCATCACTGGTAACAAATGTTGCAGCAGATCTGTGACTAGCTCTCTTGTTCCCCACCAACATAAACAACATGTGTAGTCGTTCATGTTTCTCTACTAGTAGGTGCTTTTGTTGCTTGGAGATAAGAGGCAGGGTCAACAGTATAACTGCGATTATTTGGAGAAGTGCTATTGTCTAAAAAAAATCAATCATTTCAAGCTACTCCCTCAAAATTTGGTGATTTTCCTGCTAAGCCAGTTGATAGCACCAATGTAACTGGCAGGCTTGCCTGCTGAGGCTGTCCCTTGTGAGCCCACCTAGTCAAGTCAGCTCACTGCCCCCTCCTCAAGCAGGGCAGTGGGAGAAAATACAGTGAAAAAGCTTGACTTCTGTGTTGAAATAAAGACAGGGAAATCACTTATCTGCCACCTTCACAGGCAAACAGGCCCAACTTTAGGAAAATTATTTAACTTGCCACCAATTAAAATGGAGTTAAACAGTGAGAAACACACAACCCACAACACCTCATCCACCCACCCCTTCCCAGGATCAACCTCAGTCCTTTGTTCCTGATGCTACAGAGCAGTGCAGGGGGATGTGGGATAGTAGCCAGTCTGTAACAGTGAGTGTCTCTATCCTGATCACAAGACCAGCCCAGGAGAACCATTTATGCACACATAAGAGCTCTGCCCCTTATTTCTCTGTGACTGCAACAAGAAAAGATTCCCTGCAATTATTTCATGCTCTGGCAAAGTCCATTCCAAGTTTTGCTTGATATAAATGTTTGGTCTGTAACTTAGGTTACCAGAGGCCTGTGGTGGGCTCCAAATGGGGGAGGGGGAGGCTCTGGCTGCTACCAGCCCCCAGCTGCTCCCACTGGTGCTCAGCAGCACAGGTGGAGGAGAGGAGATGCAATGGGGAACCTGATTGGCTGAGACAGGGGCAGGAGATCACTTAACAGTTATTGTCAGCAGCAAAATAGACTTAACTTGTGGAGATTGATTTATTGTTAATTAAAATAGAGTAGAATGGTGCAAAACAAGAACAAAAGCAAAACCACTGGGCTTGGCTTCAGGTCTGTGCTCCTGAGGACCCCAGCTGCATCCAATCCCATACAGGGCCACAGCCATTACGCTGCAGGTTCCTGCCTTCCCCTGATGTGCTGTGGGTTCTCTATGGGCTGTGGCTTGTGCCAGGGCTTGTCTTTCTGCTGCAGCACCCTGCCCTGGCTGTGGGGCAGGTGTTTCCTTGGGTGTGCTGCTCTCCAGGGGCTGCAGGTGAGCACCTTTCTCAGTCACCGCTAGGTCTGTGGGGCTGGCTGTTTGTGGCTGGGGCACCCCTGTAGCCCCTGCACGCTGACACCCCATACACCATGTTGTAGGAAGGACCTTCTGCTGCTGCCTTCTTGCTGCAGCTGTCCTGTTCCATGAACAGCAGTGGCAAGGAATGTGCTGAGCCCCAGAAGGCTGGGATTGGTGAGATTGCGCCCACCCACAGCCCCTCCTCACATGGCTGATTGAACACCAACACTCAATACATAATCCCAGAACTGGGACTGAGAATGTCTCAATATTGGCATTGTGGAATGAAGGTTTAGCTGATCGTCGTACTTGACTCTGCTGGCCAGGGAGGACTGGCTGTGCTACCTTCAACCTGAACTCTCTTCTTTTTGAAAGCGCCATGATGAGAAC
Source organism: Numida meleagris (assembly GCF_002078875.1). Classification (NCBI taxonomy): domain Eukaryota; kingdom Metazoa; phylum Chordata; class Aves; order Galliformes; family Numididae; genus Numida; species Numida meleagris. The sequence goes on along the minus strand of NC_034421.1, from coordinate 12,011,325 downwards.
CTGGAAAGTGACTGTGTGAGACTACTTGTTTTGAGACTATTTGTTCATTTTAGAAATCTCTTTCCTGATGGAGACGTGCTAGGTGAAGGAGGAGACTGCTGAAAGAGAGGCTGATTTCAGTGTCTCATTTTGAGATGTTCTGTCTCTTGTTTCACTCCTGCAGGGCAGGTTTTGCAGTGCTCAGATCAGGAGTTCATTGTTCATAAAAGATGTGGAGAGAATGGATCTATAACTCAGGGAGCTGAAATGGTCAGGACTGTCTGCTGTAATGCAAAGCCCCGTAGTTACTCTGATTTCCAGCCACAGCAATGTCTTCATGTTTTCCAGTTACCTATGCTCAGGCATGCCAACATGTTGAAGACCTAAATAGGAGGTGCTGAAAACAATTTCTGTTTCAATTTTCTGAGGATGCTTTCCTTAGCTAGACAGTATAGAAAAACAGTAATTTTTTTTTTTACTCTTTGTTACTGATTGTTTAGCTGCGATGTTCTAGAATCATAGAATCATTAAGGTTGGACTAGATGATCTTAGGCCTTTTCCAGTTGTCTGCCCACCACCAATGTCACTTAGTAAATGCTAAGAGACTTCTGTTCAGCCATGCTTTCTTCATTGCTTTTTTCAGAAGAACAATTCCAATCACTTTGAACAAAGCAGAGAAATGAGGATTGCTGACTGGGTTGTTCCTTCCCAGGAAGAGATCCGAGATGTGTTCAGTCTTACTGCGAATGAGGCACTGTTGTTAATGAGAGATTTAATTTTAAATAGTTAAACACCTGCAGAAATGTCTGTAAGCAGCTGCTGATCTAAAAAATAAAATTGACAGCTCATAGTATTTATAGGTTTATCCTGCTCCAGGTATTGTGGTGGGAAATAGGGGTTAGGTTTTCACAAAGCTGTTGGCAAACTAATTTTTCTGTAGGCAGTGCTGTTAGGTATTTTATGCTTTGTCTGTTCGGCTTTTCTCTGTCTTGGGTTAATTTCTTGTTCAGTTGCTTCTTGATGTTCTGTCCTCAATCCTTTACAAGAAAGGAGGAGGAAAATAGAAAGGAGGAGGAAAATAAAAAGGAGGGGGAAAAAAAAACCAGTTGATTTTTCTGAATGAGGAGGGCATAGTTTGTAAGACTCATGTGCACACGAAGCGTGTGCCCACGGAGGGGCTCCCTTGGGGAGACAAACTGACTCAAGATGGGCACGCAGAGCCCTGACATAATGACGCTTCATGGATGGTGATCCTGCCCAGCAAGCTGGAAACAAATGGTGAGGAGCTGGGGCTGCAGGATTGGTGTTTGTGTCAGGTAAGCAGAGTCGAGCTTAGAGCCTTCAGTTCAACTCCTTGAAGGAGTCACACGCTGGTACCCTGATCACAGGTCTGCTTATCTCTGGTTCAGCAGCTTGCAGCTTGGTTGCCTCAATAACAAAAAGATGTGCACCAAGACTGCAGGGCAACTTGGCTGTCCGAGTGTAATGGAACTCCATTCTGAAGTCCAAACAGTCCCAACTGTTACTCATGTTAACATGGCTTTTATGTATCAGAAGTACAGAAGAGGTATTTTTAGCTGCTGTTGGTATTAGAATGATTTAATAGTAGGGAAAGAAAGGTGGGAGATGAAAAGCTTTTGAATATTTTAGTAATATCACTCTGATATATTTGATAGAAGTTAGGAAGAAGATTATATGGCTCTTTTATTTAGGATATGTCTCATTAGGACTGTGGCTGTCCCAGAAATCCTAAGAAGTAAGTTATTTGGTCTGGCATATGTAAGGAGACTATTAAAACTGATAGTAGCTTGCTTAATTAAAACAAGTTATCTGTGCAGTTTTATGGCCCTCATTACTGCAGTGTGACTACATTCTCTCCCTGTGTACAAAAGCAGAAAGATGGTCTCATTCTTTCACTGGATCTGTAGTTGATATTTACCAGCTTTTATGGGATTATCAGGCGAGGCTGCACCAAGCAGCAGCTCTACACCCTGCTGCAGCAGGGTAGTTGGCTGCTCGTATTTTTTTCTGGCAGCCAGTTCTATAAAGGTTCAAGTCTGCATCTGTTTCCCTGGGACACGGGTGAGCCAGCAGCAGAGCCTGCAGCGGAACGTGGGCTAAGGCACGGGGGGTGTGTGTGTGTGTGTGGGGGGGGTGAATGGAGATCCGCTATGCTAAGCTTTGAAAGTCAGCAAACTGACCTAGAACTGAGCTGTGTATTAGTAAAGAGCAGTGTTTTGCATTGCTGAGCAGGTAGGTTGCTGAATTGGGAATGAGCCAGAGTGTCCTCAGGGTCTGGCAGCAAGTGATAGTCTGGTTTGCATGTTGCACACGTGGTGCCCAGAATGGTCGCATTTGCATTTAGCGAGCTGCAGAGGGTAGTGTGAGCTCCCCATGAGATGGGCTGGGTATTCAAAATACCTATTTTTTTTCTTTTCCAGCAGTAACCCCTAGGATCTGAGATTATGTTTGATATGTTCTTTGCGATATTGGACCAAAAAGTAGACAAATGCTTTAGGGAGCAGCTGAAACAAGGCATTTTTTTTCCTCCCCGTATTTCAATATGTGCTTTATATATTGAGAAAGAAATAACTTAAGATTTGGCAGTACTCTTTGGCTTCTAAAATAGTTAGGTTCATCCTATGCTGTGTAACTGACATTCTTACAAACTGAACATAACTCCAAGTTTGGGTCATCAGTTTCCTGCCCTGTGGTATTTACACTGATTTAGTACTGCTTTCATGGTGACTCGAAGCACGGAGATGTGATCGGGTGAGCAGCAATTTGTTTCAGCTGTCTGTGTCTGAACTTTCCTTGGGAAGCTGCATTAACATACCATCACGGTTTAAAAATAGAGCTTGACAGAATCTCGTCGACTTTAATTATGTCACACAGTGCATCAAGAAGCTTTTCATTTTATGTTACAATTATTTCAAAACAATTCAAACCTTCCACTTTTCCACTCCGAGGAGAGTTTTGCACTGCTTTTACTGGAAATTATCAGTCTCTGAAACTCTACATCTGCGTGTAGATTACCTGCAGCGCTCCTGTTCTTGTTGCTTCTCGGCAGCGAGATGAAAATCACCCCGTTTAGTAAGCTCCTAAATGAGTTGTGTGTTGTTGCTCTCTGTTTGCTGCAGTTAAGAGCAGGCTGAAGCAGCTGGAGTACGTGCGGAGCTGTGGATGCGCTGCATGACATGGGTGATTTCGCACTCCCAGGAGCCCACAGCGGGGTGCTTTGCAACACCCAACTCCATTAGAATTCTGTAGAGGAAAAAATCGTTTCTATCCACCCACACTAAAAAGAAGTATGAATTCTTGATAGGTGTTGCCATGCGGACTGCTGTCTCTGTGGAAACAGTATCAGTAATCCCACCAAAATGTGTTGATGCTTTAAACGCAAAAGAAATAGAAAACCATTTCTTTACTCCTGTACTCCTTTAGTGACATGTTAGTAGCTTCTTCGCTAACTGTATTCCAAAGAGTTTTCAGTTGGCTTGTGAAATGAATGGAAACTGTGCTTTGAAACCAGAATTTACTTGCTGAGTTGCCTGTTTGGAAGTGTGAGCTACTTATTTCAGGGACTAGATTAATATTTTCCTTCTGAGTACGTGTGTTTTAATGTACCCGTGTGTGTTTGTATGCACTGTTGCTTAAAATGAATCACAGAATTGCAGGCTGAGGTTGGAGGTATCTCTGGGTCCCGGTGCTGACCCAGCAGAGCCACCCAGAGCAGGGCCCAGCCCCACGGGCAGGCGGCTTTGGGAGAGCTCTAAGGAGCAGACCCCACAGCCTCTGGGCAGCCTGTGCCAGGGCTGTGGCACAGCACACCACAGCAGTGCTGCCTGGTGGGCAGAGGAGCTCCTGTGCTCTGGTTGTGCCCATTGTCCTGGCATTGGGAACCGCTGTGAGGAACCCAGCTGTGTTTTTTTGCACCTTCCGTGCAGGTATTTGTGGGCATGGATGAGATCCCCCTGAGCCTGCTCCTGTTGCTCAGCCTCTGCTCTCAGCCTCTCCTCACAGGAGAGGTGCACTATTCCCTCCAGCATCTTTGTGGTCTTACACTGCGCTGTCTCCAGCATGTCCAGGTCTCTGCTGGTCTGGGGGACTCAGTACTGTGCTCAGGACTTCGGTGCAGCCTCATCAGTACTGAGTAGAAGGTTGATTTTAATATTTAAGTCACCCAGGTTGATTTTAATATTTAAATAAATGTTCTCCAAGCAAATAGCACTATGTGTTGTAATGCTCGAAGCTTACTGATTGATTTGGTGTTGTCTCTTTTCCAACATGTTTTCTATATGGTTTTACTGCCCTATTTCACTTGAACTCTTATGAAGTTCAGGTGCAGCTTTGTATGTTTCTCCAAAACCTGCAGGTACTCAGAGTACCTCAGAATTTAACACCTGGCTTTTTCATTTCTTCTTCCAATAGCACTTCATTCAGCACTATCCTAACTGCAAGTATGATTCTGTATTTATTATTCCATTGTTTCTTCTTGAACTTTTTGTAAAATAGTAAGGTAAACACATGCAACAAACCTGTTATTTGCAAAGATATACTGATTTTTTTAAAAATTAACAGTGGTCTTTTTATAACCTTACGTTCAGGCATCTGGGCAATATGGTAAAACAGAACTATTGAATGTTGGGGAAATCCACAGCCATGAGAAACAGCAGTAACATTGGCAACCAGTCAAAAAAACCCTCAGAAAGGTTGCAGCTGAAGGACACCGCTGCTGGATAGACAGATGAAGATATATTCCTCAACTCAAGAAGGAAACAGAGGATGCATTGTTGTATGGGATGATTAGATGACTGACTAATGAGCCTTGAGGTGCAAGGAAATTGGCTACAAAAGCAATTAAATAAGTCCCTGATGTTCTAATGTACTCTGTATAAGTGCTAAACTCTTACTATGCTTAGTTTTCTTCATAGTATACCATTAAATCTTTGTAAACTTATCTAAAAGTAAATTAGAGATGTCAATGTTAGTTATTTTAACACCAGGGTGGATCAGGAGGTTTTACTTCAGGTCGATTTGCTTAAGTCTTATGCCAGTTCTCCTAACATAAAAGGTACAAAGATCTCACCCTTTTTTTGGGAAGGGACTTTATGTGCTGGTGTGGGGGAGTTTTCTTACAGGAGAAAATGAACGTGAAGGTTTAACTTGGGTTTCCTGCTCAGAGTGTACATTCAAGTTTTTTTGGTAAAAACATTAAATATGTAGTTCCATCCAGTGAAATTCTATTGTTAGGTCATTCTGGGAAAGCCTGTCAAGATAAGGCAGTAATTGCAATGTTGAAGTGCACTTAATATTTTAGGAACAAAGTGAGGTTTGCTGAAAATATTGCTAGAGGTGATCTTCGGCTTTTTTTTCTTTTCCCCCCAGTGTATTTCTAGCAACCCATTTCTGCATGGAGGTACTGAATGTGTCACTGGTTCCTTTTTTTCCTGATAAACATGTGCAACTAAATGAGACTTTTTTAATAAAAGGGTGATTTGCAATCCTCTATTGTGGCTGTAACTCCATACCAGGAGGGGCTGAGCTAGGTGTTTGAAGTGGTTTGTCTCCTTTGTAACCAGCTGGAGGCAAAGAAATCCGTGTGTGTGTTCCAGAGCTGGATGATGTTAACTGTACTGACAGAAAATCGTGTTTGCTCTATAAAGACAACATTAAATTAATCGTATTCATTTCTGATTTACCTCATTAAAATTAGAATCAAAGAGCCCTCTGAACTTGGACTTTACAATATGTATTGCAGAACCCCTAAAATGTCACATAAGTCCTGTTTTTTTTAACAGAGTTTTGCATTGCTGATCTGAAAGAGCTTTATTATAAGTGACTTACCTAGCTTGAGAGACAGAGGTGGAATTGGTACATCTGAAATGAATGAATAATATATAAGGACTGGTACTAGCTTTGCCTCATGAGTTGGCCTTACTATTTAGCCATAAGCAGAAGCAAGAAACAGCAACAACAAAAGACTGTTGAGGTGGAAAGGTAAATATTTAATATTAGCCTCTGTGCAGTACATTCTCCTTTTGTTGTATTCATGGAAATATGTTTTGGAACTGAAGGAAAATGTCACTCGGATTACAGCAGTGGCTAAAAGTGCGTGTTTGATTGAGGCATCAAAGTACTGAACTTTGTACGAAAGCACACGAGAAAATTCCTGGGTTAGTCTTAAAATCTTCACTGTTATCTTCCCTTTTCAGTGAGCTATGCTGGGTCTCATTTTGGTTTTCATTTGGGATCTGCCTGTATCAACTCCTTTTTTCTTTCCTGCTTGCAGTGAGATAGATAGCCAGGCAGCAATAAGGTTGGTGTTTTCCCAGTGGCACTTTTCTCTCTCAGGCCTTCTGAAACTTATGCCCAGTCAACTGTGTGTCGTAGGTAATGCACATCTTGTGTGCTGACTCCTGTCACAAATATTTTGTCAGCCTCCTGGGTTCAAAAACAGCGTTTGATTTTTCTATGTCCCAGGCAAAGCAGGAGCTGAATGTTGCGTGAAGGAAGAGGCTTAGAGCAGAATGGATCTTTGGGTGAAAACAGCAGACATAAGTTAAGATTTTTTTTTTCCTGCTAAATTTACTACTTTCACCTTGGAGGATCTAGTCACAAGATTATGGTGTGTCTGAGACTTCTACCTGTTTTTTTGGTGGCGAGTGAAGGTGACGACGTGCCTCCCATGTTGACACTGCACGTACTGCAGTGCTGTTGCAAGCGTGTCCTGGACTGCTGATCAGCCAGACTGGATGGGAGGGTGGATGGCATTCCATGGCTTTGGTGGTCAGCAGAAAGCTAGCATTACAGTACTTAATTTTTTTTCCTCTTTTGAATATTGCTGTATTTTAAAGTAGGCCTTGGTGCTTGCATCTATCCTCTGTCTCATAAAGATGGAGTAAGTACTCATCTTGTTTACGTGGACTCAATATTTTAATGACATTGCTATATGAACCCTGCTTTCTTCATAGGAAAGTAAAATACTTCAATTCTGCTATAGATCTGGGTGAAATTTCGCGGTAGGTTTCTTTCCTAAGACATTTAGTATGAAAAAGCTGTTTTAAGGGATTCAGGAACGTCTAATTGTGTTTGTTTCCAATAAAAGGCAGTTATATATACACATATAAGTACATATGTTCACACTTCTTTCCTTTTTGGAACTTGGAGGAAAAAAAAAATTTGGAAATGGAATGCTACTGAATGCAGCTGCGTAACCACTTCAGAAAATGACTCATAAAAGAGGAAAAATGTAGCCCCGAAGTTGGAAAGATGAATAGTGTAGCAGTTGCTTCTGGGGGCTGATCAGTCAACTACAGCTCTTCTGGGTCTGCTGGTAGGCTTGGCAAGGAGATGCCATGTAAAATTCTAAAGATGTAGTGTGGTTTCACTGACATTCTTGGAACACTGCTGCCAGTATGATGAAACGGCTTTTGGTTGCTTTTTTCTTGAAATGGAGTTTATCAAGAGCTTTATGCAGGTGTTGTAGGTAAGAATGGTGAAAGAAATAAATATGGACCTTGGGGAAGACTTCGCAAGTGAATTTAATTTTTTTCTACTGTTTTGCTGAAGCTGGGCTAAACTTTTTAAGAAAGCCAACTTACAGTGGATTGTATGAGAAGGTAAATGAGATTGAAAAGTAGTGATGTTAGAGGATGTGTTCTGATGTGGTCCGTGCTTTAGTTTATGTATGTAGCTTCCTTGCTCACAAGCCAAGTTTTGTAGGCAAACGTGATGACTTGCTTCATGTAGAAGAGGTTGCTATTCTGGACCAATATCCTGGCAAATAATAGAGGACAGAGAACTCACAAATAATGTGTTTTAATCTTTAAACATACTCAAAGACCCAGCAGAAGGTTATGTAAATAGAAAATTGGAGTATACATACCTAAGTACCTTCTGCCCATTTCTCCTGTTAGGCTTATATAAAATCAAAGTAACTCTAGGGAGTATATTCTGTAAGCTGTTAGAAGATGGATTTGAAGGACAGCTTTGTATTCCTTTTTTGATACAAGCGTTCACTGAATAGAGGTTGTGTGTGTGTATATGTAGAACTGCTCATAAAACCTGGTATTATTCTTTAGAATAAAATGTGTGTCTTGTAATTATGTTCAGTTGAAAGGCAGAAGTTTGAAATGTTGTCAGGAAGCCTGACTCTGCGATGAGATAAATGTACGTAATGCCAGAGGTACAGGGCATTGCTTGTTAGTGAAGTCAGCTCAGAACTGTGTCTCCTATTGAAGTGCTTCCTTTCCCTCTGATTCTTTGTTTGCATTAAGATACTTTCTGTGGCTAACTGATGTCACAATTAGCCATGCGTCAGCATGATATGGTAACTGTTGTCTGAATAGTGTGTTTCCTAAATGGAGTTGACTTAGAGGTCATTTTTCCCTGCTTGAAGGACAGTTAACTGTAACTTCAGAGCAGAAAAGTGCCCTGTATCTCACAATAACCTGATGATCAGAATAAATGATTGTTTGATGTGCAGGGGATTTAAAACTTCAACTGTTTCCTGTTGTGTTTACTGATGAAGAACTACTTAATTCTCAGGGTGGGCTGATTCTCTCTATCTCCGATATAAATTGTGCTGTTTCCCCACGGTATTTGTTGTTTTAGTAGTGAACACTGTATTATGGAGCAGCACAAAACAAAGCTTGGGTGGCAAATGTCCTCTTGAAACAATAGATGTAAATTATTAGAGATGGAAACATTTCTATGATTCATTTTTTAAATAAATACAACAGGGGCATATGGGATGCTACATGGGTGTTTATTTATTTCTTAAACTTTTGGCATTTTCATATCTAAGGATCCAGGTCTCTTCTCTTCAAACAAGCCTAGGGTTAATAGCAATATCAGCTATTACCAAGAACTGCTGCATTTTGATATGTTCACGTGTTTTCTGGCTGTGCTCAGTCAGGAAGAAAAATCTAGATAACTTCAAGTAAGTGTTGGAGTAGCTGGGTTGAGGCACACCTGGAACTACAACACTGGGTTGCTCAGAAGGTGCTTGGATTGTGTTGGGGTATTCGTGTTTCTGTGCCTGACTGGAAGAAGTAGGTGTGATACCTGTGGTCCTTGCTCCTAGTGTGGCCTGCTAGTGGTTGGTTTGAATAGGTGGCAGGGATGGAAGGTGCGTGTTTTTAACTTCCTGGTGGGAAAAAAATCAAACCTGTATCATTATTCTTTATGGAGGGATCCTAAATGATGAAATCTTTTGGTAGCAAAGGTGGTACGGTTCCTTCCCTTGTTGAAGATATGCTAGCTTTGTTTTTTTTTTGTATTTTGTTTTCTTTCATACAGTAAATGTTGGGGAGTTTGGATCACTTCTTGTAGGCCAGGGTTTTGATTTCTGTCCTGAGGATAAAGCTGTATATATAGTGGTTTTATTCAGAACAAAATAGGAGATGGAAACTACAGTGTAGTACTCTAAGGCAGTAGCAATTTCTGTGGCACTTGTCTTGCCTTTTTCAATTCATCTTGACCATGGGTTTCTTCTCTTCTTGCCAAGTAGGACACTGTCAAAAGAAAGGTGCCACAGAGTTCTCCCCAGAATAGCTGCAGCCTGCTTTCAGAAGCTGTCTCATGAAAGACTGCACAGACTACTTTCTTTTTTCTTTCACTCAGGCAGGGAAGGGAATTCAGCCTGGGCTTCCTACTTGCTGGATGAGCGCTCTAACCACTGCTGAGGTACAGGTGTTCGTCTGGGACTGCTGGGTTTTGAAAGCTCCAAAGAATCCTTGGTCTTTTCAGCTAGAGGAAAATGTGGATTAAAGAATGGGAGGCCATATCAGAATTATCTCTGCAAGCTCACAAAAGGGAATTCAGTAGGCAAATGCATGATGCAGATATATATATATATTTCTATTTAAATGTAACATATACATAGAAGGACTATATTCCTATAGCTGCTATTTAGCATATTGTTGTTAAAATAGTGGAAGAGGAAGAAGTTGCATGATTTTATTAATTTTACTTATAGTTAGAATATGGAATTTATAATACTGAGCATGTTAGTATTGAATATACTTTATTTTTCCTCCAACTGATAATTATTGAAATAAGCAAGTGAGGAGGAGGACAGACTGAATTAAAAAAAAAAAAACACACAAAAAAACCCCCAAACTGTTGGAATAAACAAGTTGAGATTGAGGTGAAAGACAGAAAAGCTACACATTCCTTAATAGATGTTAATGGTTTTCAAAGCTTCCTAATTCCTCTTTGACTCAGTCATCTGTAGCAGTTGTATAAATCACTTCTAATGATGCAGTAGTGCTGAAGAATGTTGTTGTGCCTTTGCAGTGTGTCATTATTACTCTGAAGGGGGGGGGGAAAACACCTGTATTGTTTGGCCTATATAAAGGATATTTAAGAAAAAGATTCAAACCAACCATGGAGGAGACTTAAACCTTTGGCACAGATGTTTCCTTTCTAAAGGAAATGTAAATTGTGGCTGTGCCAAGTGAGCTAAATGGAACATCTGTGAGTCCTTGTTTTCATTCTTCAAGACTTGCTTCTTTTTGTTTCTGTTTCTTCTAGAGATGTATATTTGCCTTGATCCTGCTTCCATTGCCTGGAAACTTCAGTGATGCTGAGCTCAGCCTCTCATGAGAAGAAAAATAATAATAAAAAAAATAATTGATCTCAGTCCACTCTAAACACTACTGGATCCTGCAGGTTGGGCAGCACTTGCTGTGTAAACATCAGCAGATTCCAAATGTCATTGTGAGGCTGTGATGTGCAGACAACCTGTGTTCTGTTCGTAGTAAATGAGAGGAAAGGGAGAACTGCAGAAGAAAGGCCAGAATGTTTTGTTTTTGTTACTGGTTGTGTGCAATAAGTGAGCCTTTAGCAATGGATGCTCTGATACTCACGTTTGTACTGAAGCTTCTGAAATCTGCAGCTCAGAAGAAAGAGCTACTACTGAATTTGGTACTTCGTAGTTTTGATTCTAGAATAATTTGTGTAACTCTTGAGTGATTGTAGCAGTCAACAGGTGTCTGTGCACACTTCGATGCATCTGCAGCATTGCACAGCCTGACTGTCCTTGGTTGGTTTCTGATGTGGTGTTTTCTCCTTGGTTTAACTCCTAAAGACAGAGGAGTAGTTCCCATAGCAAACTTGTGTTGCTGGCTGTGCTGTAGGCAGCCAGCTCCCTTGGCCTGACCTGGGGATTTGCAGTGCTGACCTTGCAGTGCAATATACATTGCTTCTTTAACTCGTACCAAAACATGCTTTCCTGACACAGACTGAATAATAAAAAACAAATACCACTTCTGGGTGGAGTAATTGAGATCTTGCACAGCTGATCTTGAAGGGTCTAGAGCAGACCCTTGACCTCTGAATACAGGCATGAGCCCCATGCCCAGCCAGCAGGAGGGATGTGCTGCAGCAGTCATGTCTGCTGCATTGTCTCATTTCCATCCGGGGATCCCATCCAAGGCAGGAATCATCACTGTTAGTATTCAGCTGCTGTCTGGTTACATTAGCCACTTGGGATATTTGTTTCGCGGTTCCATCTTGCTGATTTTCTTCACAGTGGATAAAGGATGCTGTCACGTATTTGTGCCTTGTCTTTGAGCAGTTAGGGTCTGTGCAGTGACCGGAAAGGTACTGTATTTAAACCTTGTTAATCACAGTGTGTGTTGTCCATATGGTTCTGCTTTGTACAGATTTATTAAATGTCGCTTCCTAGATTCCCTTAGTTCTAGTGTAGAAGAACTTTAACACTGCATTTTAGAACAAAACATGCAAACTTTGTCTCTTTTAAGCTTTTGTGGTTTTTCTCCTTGATTTTTTTGGTTCTGGAGGTTGCAAAGTGATCGTGAGCAATGCTGGCATTGTGACAGTGAAGCTGAGCCAGTATCTGGGCCTGCGTGTTTTTTTTCCTCCTCAAACAAGGACACTACCTTTTTGGCATCACTAATTCGACTTGTAGGGAGCAGTCCTAAGTCATGAAAGAAGAGATGGGTGAGTCCCATTAGGCAGGATATGTATTTTTAGGATATAATGTTACTCAGCTAGGAGTAGAATTAGTTTTTCTTTCTGCTACCCAATCTTCTAAAATATTTAACAGCCAGCATAAAGTCTTAGAAACTCCCCTTACACGTTGATCGGTGTGCAATACAATAGGCTATTTCAGTCAATTTGACATAACACTGTTATAATCTTTTAGTGCAAAATCAGTACTTCAGTCCTATCTACATTGAATATTCTGTTTTTAATATATTGCACATGTGTTCTAAACAAGTTTGAATTCCAGCAAGATAATTGTTCTGCTTCAACTGGGATAGAGTGAATTTTCTTTGCACTTGCTGTTATGGTGCTGTGCTTTGGATATAGGAGCGTTGTCAACATTTATTCTCATCCTATGCGTAGCTGTTGCAGAGCAGTGCAAGCACAGAGTTAGGGACTTCTCTGCTGCCCCAGCAGCAAGGAGCTGGGGGTGCACAAGGAGATGGGGACACACGGACAGGACAGCTGACCCTGACCACCAAAGGGATGTCCCATACCAAAGAGCATTTATGCTTAGCAGTAAAACTGAGGGAGCTTGGCTGACGTGGTTGCTGCTGCTCTGCCACGCTTGTGTTCTCACACTTCTTTCTCCAGTTCTCTCATCCCACTGGGGGATCCCAGTGCAGTGCTGCCACAACATTACAGCACTTGGGTCCCTGGTTTGGGTCCAGACACGTCCATGCCCATGCTCATGTTTGCTGCTGGTAGTTTCTATTAAAAAAAAGAGACTGTCAAACAGCCTCACTCTAATGCATATCCCCCTCCAGTTTTTGGAAAGTGGTGTATTGTCAGTGAGCAGCAGGGAGCCTTGCATCACCACAGCTAGTATCGTACCTACTCTGTGAATAAAGTGACTTCATCTTTTGTTATTGATCCATCAGCTTTCATGCAAGCACTAAATTAATCCTTAAAAAATAATTAGCTCCAGTGTCTTGGCAAAATTCCAAGTAGGCAATTACATTCTGCCTACTTAAAAATACCCCCTGCAGTTACAATTGGATAAGTTGCGGTGACAGATGATTGTGTGTTTTGTGATATGTTGTGTCGCTTTTCATCCCTGTGAAGTCTGCTGTAATGCTGCAAATACCTCGCCTTGAAAGAACCTACTGACCAAGAGAGCTTATTAGACAGACAAAGAAAAGTATCTAATGAAAATATTTGTCTAATGCTGTGAAGACAAAAGAGGAAAGATGTAGATGGTCCTGGTGAATTTCAGAATTTGGAAGGCATTATCTATAAAGTGGCTTTAGGAACACATGTTATAATTATACCTTACAGAAAGCAAAACTGAACGTTGCTTGTCTTGTTTCACTACCAATTATGGACACAGGACTGAAGTTTCAGAGTAGCTGAGAAAGAGGGAAGATGCTGATTTTGTTTGGCTGTTGTACTTTGGATATGGAGTAAATCTTGTACTGGTTTATGCTCCCCTTTCCAAATACGATGAAACATTAGAGATTATAATTTGCAAAGGTAGCTCATATGGTTACTGTATGTTTAGGGATTCAGTTATTGCCTATTTAGTTCTGTTTTTCAGTTCTCTTATTTTTGCTGTCTTTAATAAAATCTGTCTATCTGGAAACTGTAAAGGCAGTTCTACTACATTGTATTTGTTTTCAAACTGAATATCATTTAGGAAGTTTAGAACAGTTGTTTTTTAATTCTGATGTGGCTCTGCAGTATAAATCCTTTTTAAAAAGCAAGCACTGAGAAATATGTGCGCATTGAATGGTTCTGCCCCAACTTGTTTTACTTCTTATGTTACCTCTTTCTGTGCATGCACATCTTTCTGTACATGCTCTTCTAATTTAATTAACTCTGCCGCCATCTAGAATAACAGTGGTGCAACTGTAGCAGTGTGACTTCATGCAATAATTATTCGTTCAACACTTGTTTTAGATTTGAACTACCAATTCTGCCTATTCCTTTTTCTCAGGGAAATGCATGCATTTAAACTACTAACTGACTCACCGTCTTCCTTCTGTCAGTGTAGTTCTGTTGGGGTTTACCACTGAGAATGGTATTGGTGTAATTCTGCGCTTCCTATGGATGGCCCATGAATAGGAACCTCCTAGTGAACAGTCAGCAGGGACGAGATGTTGATGGAATTGTGCTGCAGTCGTGTTGAAATTAAACTCCAACACATCCATCAAGTTTGTCATCGGTCTGTCTTCCATGGCTGCACTTAAGGTGCAAGGAGAGAGGAAGCCCCAGAATGCTGAGTATCTTAAGAATTCATTCCCTTCTCAGAATTAAACTGTCCTAATGTCTCTTCATGGTAATATCAGAGCAATTTGTTTTCAGAAATAAGGATCTCTTATTTCAGGTAACTTCAATGTACATCATATCACTAAGCATTTTTTCTTCTTGCTATCAAAATATCAGCTGTTTCCTCACTGTAAATGCACTTTGCCAGGGCAGAGTATGCGATACCAGCTTTGGAAAGCAGCCAGCTCACCATATATCTAGGTCTTACACTTAAAGTAAACCTGTTCCTTCTTCAGTAGTACACATTTCACGTGATAGCTGAGTTGGAGGCTGGCTTTTGGAGATCAACACAGGAAGGTGTTGATTGGTAGATGCTAAAAATTATTTTTTCTTGACTTTCTGGTGCTTTATTGGTGCTAGTGATGGATCCGTTTCTGTCTTTTTCAAAAAGTGTTTTTGCAGCACAATAATAGCAATTCTGTGTATTTTCACTGTGGTCTTTACTGCTGCTTCTCATTCCTGGGGTACCTCTGGAGCACTGCCTTTGCAGTGAAGGTTGTGAGAGCGGGCTGTGGCTGTCATGCCTTTTCTCCTGTACATGGACTCGAAGTAAATATGTGTTCTTAAGAGCTTCATTTCCATTCTCATATACCAAGACACATACCTACTGTAGAACCTGTACTGGATGAGTAATTCAGAAGAAACATGGTTGCTGCTGTTAAACTACATAGTCTTTCTTGGCAGGATAAGTTTTTTTTTGTCTGCTTAGTGTTATTACAAAACTTCTTCAAGTTCAATTTCAGATTTAGGAAAGAAATTATTCAGAGTGGAACAGGCATTCCAGTGCCATGGGTTTTCCAAAAGCTTTGTGTCTCTGGAACCTACAGGCTAAGGTTCAAAATTTAAGTCCTAAAGTGATGCGTTAATTACACAAGATCTATTGAATACTTGGGACATCATTGCCGCATGGAAATAGGGGATTGATTTTTTTCTTTGAAAGAAGACAAAGTAGGGAGTATCAATTGGCAGAGCAAACTGCATGTGACTAGTGACTAATGGTGAATGCTAACTAGAAATTCTAACTTCTGAGCATACACCCACCTGCAGAGATGGATAAAATTCATGATGGATTTTAAAACATCATTGGTTAAAAGAAGATTAAAGTCCCTATCATTGATGTTTGATTTTTCTTTTTATTTATGCTAGTATAAATTTAGGGTAATGTCACTGAAACAGCAAAGTCACTACCACTGTGAAAGAGAGAGTGAGAAGAAACATCTGCAGTCTGAGAATTTTTTGGTAAACCTTTCTGGAGAAATCATGGGAGTTGCTTACATAATGGAAACATCCTATAATTTTTACTGTGCCTTTTCCCTTGTTGCCACATATTTCTGCTACCATGGTAACCCATCATGAATTGTTCATAGTAAGTGACCTTGTCATTTCTTTTATATATGCCATGAGTTATTGTGCAGAAGGTATTTATAGAATTAGGAAGGTGATAGTGACTGCCTGAAGACAAGCAGGTTACGTTTCTTTCTTTTTCTTCCTGTAGAATAAGGGGCTGAAAACCATAAGAGGAAAATGCTAATGTTTGTCTGCAGAATAGGTCTTGCTGTTATTCAGGTAGGGACAAATACAGCTATTTAGTCATAAAGTAGCTGGATGGAAAGCGGTTAGCTCAGCCTCCTGTGTGCAGATCTCAGCTGATGTTCTTCCGGCCCATACATAAATATTTAGATTTACTTTTCCATACCTGATGCTTCCATGAGGTAACAGAACAGCTAGCATTTCTGTTTACCTTTGTCAAGAAAATGCGTTGATTTATGCATGTTAATTTTAGAAACAAAAAATGTTTCTTTCTCAACCATTTAGAATGGTGGGAGTTAGCCCTTATTGGTTTTGTTCTCAAATTTCGTAAAGCTTAAACGAAAAAAAAAACCCACCCTGCAATCACTTTATGTAGACTGATATCAAAGACAGAACAAATAAGCTTGCTGTTTTTTCCCCTCCTGTCAAAACCAACAATATTTTACTCCCAAAATATAGAACACATCAACTCTAGAAAAGAAAACTTAACGATCATGTGCTGCCTAAAATAGGAGCATTGAGTATAGTTCAAAGATATGCAGTCTGTAAACTTGGAATGTATCAGTTTGATGGCTGAAGCTTTGTAGTTTTCATCATGATGCTTAACTTTCTAGTTGTTATGCTGTGTAGGAGATAAATGAATAATGCTAGTTCAGTTAAGAAAAGAATATGAAGAGCATCTGACAGCCAAGGAAAACTTCTTAGCCATTTTGTGCATTCAAGAAGAAAATAAGATTTTTATTGCACAAGAACCCTAGTAATTCTCTTCCACGTTGCTTTGTAATCATTCTTTCAGTGTTGGGAAAGATGTGGTAAACTCTCTAGTATTCTGTTTTTAGTTGTGATACAAGGGTGAAATTCACGTTTGCTATATAGCTGTAATTGTGGTGCACCTGGTTATCAGAGCTGTGCCCATGCTTTCCATCATTTCCCCCAGGTGATCTGAAGTTGCACAGCTGCTCTCTGTGCAGAGGGGACAGGGTGTCAGAGCCCCAGCTGCCTGCTCAGCAAGCCTACATTGCTGCAAGGACTCGTTGGGTATGGAACTGGGATGGTCTCATGAAGCTCCTACTGTGCCCAGACCGGTTTATAGGCATTACCCCTATATGTCAGGTGTGTCAGTTAGTTCCTTGGGCAGAGCATGTGCATTCTCAGAAACCTCTATATGTGATTCATCGTGTGAAGTTTACTGCACTGTACACAAATGCTTTTCAGCAGTCACTAGAAACTGCTTTTGCAGATGCAGGAGTAGTCATGTAGGACAACTAAAGTGGCTGAGAGGTGTTGTGTAGGCCGCTTAAGATAGTACATAGCAATGGCTCATTCAAATGCTGGTGTGGTCCCTGTTGGACCACCTGATTGTAGGAGTTCAGCAAAACAATGACTCAGGGAGCCTTACCTCATCCAACTCCAGGCATCACTGCAGAGACCCTTATGATGCCCAGAAGGGCAGCAACTGACTGTTGTGTTCCAGGGATTCAATTTCCCACACAAACACTCTACAAAAGGTCCCAAGAGTGTCTTTGTGACAATAGAAATGGGTTTATTTCCATATAGGAGCCAGCAGCAGTTTTTCGATCGATTAATGATGTCATAAGACATTTCTCTTGCCTTTGAAATTAGCTATTAATAACAGCACATGTATTTTGCAAATTACATATTGAGTTATCTCCAGATTAACAGTGCTGTAGCACTGAGTCCATCGGTAGAAGTGCTCAATGTTTTACATAATACAAGAAAACAACGAGCGAGAATACAGAAGAGATTGCCTGAGGAATTTTGCATGCTAAGCATCAAGTGCTCAATTGGACTAAATGATATAGCAGTAGAGCACAGTCATTTAAACTGTCATTTCTTTAATGGCTTGGAATGGCAATCTCATGGGGGGATAGTCTAATATGACCCATTTATTATTCTCTTACAATGTTTTTTCTCTGCATCGTAGGTATGTTATAATTAGAGTAAGCTGACCAGCCTGAAACTCAATAAATATATACAGAGAAATAGCATTTCTCCTGAATGTAGTTCCACTTAACTAGCCATCAAACAGGTCTAACTTTATAAGCACAGCAGTATTTGCATATTTAGAGTATCAGATTGCTCTGTTTGGTGCTTTCAGAACTCATTTCTTCCTTGAGGTCTAGCCCATGGTGGAGGTGTAGCTATGTAAGCTAAATAAGTACTGGATCTTTGGAGAGAATGGTCTAACTTCATCAGACTTGCCTATGTGGGGATAAGGACAGGTGACAGAAACCAAGCTCTTCTGGGTAGAAGCGAAGGCCTCCAGATGGCTTTAAAAAATATTTAAAATTTTTGCTTTGGATGACCTGTTTGCCATGAATTATCTGTGGATTACGCGAACACTCTGAATTCCCTATATAATCTTCCCTTGTTGCCTTGTTTAACTCAGAGGTGCTCTCCTTGTTTTTGCAAGCCTCCAGCGTAACATAATGAGCCTGAATGTGAAGGTAGTGTGTGCAAAACTTGGTGTGTTTTGTGTGTGTTTGCTGAATGTGAATCCGGATTTAGGCATGATCAGGCAAATAATATATATTTCAAGGAAAACTAAACCTAAGTAAACAGTTAACATACGGTGTGTATGCAATGAAAGGATTAAGTAGAAAATGTATTGCGACTTTCCTGTGTGCTTGGTCTCCTGTATTCTGTACAGAAGGTTTTGAATACCAAGATCTATCGTAAAATGCTTTCCATCCATTACTAAGAATGTCACATCTTCATATTTCATTTTTTTCCAAATTCAGCTTCTCGAAATAGAACAGTTTGTATGGATTATTCAGAGAGGCATCCTTGACACCCAGCACAAGGCGCTCTGTTCCCAGTTCTCCTATTGCATGTTCAGAAGCTGCAAATGAGTGCAATGACTGAAGACTCTAGTACCAAGTACCTTACTGCATACTAACTAAAAAATAAAAAGTCCATATTAATGTTTTAAATTCATGCTTAAGTTTTCTATGGTCACTGCTGTATGATTACCTTTCTGATAGTTGGCATTGTGTGAATGTTGATTAACTGTAATAATTTCAGTATTGGACAACCATATTTTATTGTGGCTATTAAAAGACACTTGTGAGTTTTCTCATTCTAACAGTGGAGTATCTCAGTTCTCTTCCACTCATTTGACTTCTATTATAATCTCTAAGCCAAGTATTAGTAATGTTCTGTACAGGCAGATGCTCTGGCACGGGTTCATTCAAATTCCAGCTCCGGACTTAAAAATAGGAAATGAAGCTTAGGAGTCTCTCTGGATCTTCCTAAGAGAATATACAATACGGTTTAACCTGTCAGACCAGAGGATGACACTGCTGTTCCATGCTGATAAAGGTGTTTGAGAATGAAATTTCGCTCTTAAAAATTATAGTTTAGCTGTAAGACCTTCAGCTACTTAAAATGTTGTTTCTGAATTAGTTGTTGGAGAGGGCAGCTGTGAAGCCTTGCATAGCACTGCATGCAAACTCTGTTCTGCAATGATAGTGCATTCCCATTTGCTGTAGTGGTGATACTGAAATGGAAGCACAAAGGCTCATTTTCTTGTCGCATGGTACATTATATTCTACTTCATTTAATTACAAAAAAAAAAATTGTCCAACAAATGATACTGCCTCTACTTCCAAGCCTTCTTTTATTTCTTCCTTAGCCCCCATCAAAATAAGAAACAAGTACATGAGTGTTCAGTCAGCTCAATACGTGGTATCTAAAAGTCAGTGGTGAGGTTTTACAGTACTACAGCAATGAAAAAATAACAACAGCTAGAAACTTCAAGAAATAGTTTAAGAAATAGACAAGGGATGTACTACTAGTTTTTTTTTTTATTTCTTCTGAAGCATTTATTTTTAATTGCTCTGTGAAGGTTTGGGTCAGCAGGTGAGCATTTGTGTATTCTTTTCCTATTGCTAGACGTCTTAAATTTTCTTAGGCATTTAGCTTGGGAATCACTTGACCCGTTCTTCTAAATAATTAGTGAAATGCTGTTTCTATTTCAAGCTGCGAAACTTTTGCGACCAGTTTCTTCAAAAAATACCTCCGGAAAATGCTTTTAAGAAACTGAGAATTTAATTGTGGGTGCCTACTCTGAACTTAAACAGGATTTTATGATTCCCATTTCTTGCTTGAGAGTTCTGTTTCCTATGATAGCAGTGTACAGAGTGAGCTAATTAAAATGCAGTAGAATTTCCCCAAATACTGTGGGTGATGACACCATACCAAGGTAAGGAAATATTAGCAGCCTTTCGTGGACAATGACTTGATGAGAGTTTTATTTTCTGTTCCTTCTTTTGACCTACTCTGCTACCTGCCCCAAGAGTCAGTATCTGCAGTAAGAACCTCAAATTTACCTGAGTTAGCTCCATGATTAAGAGTATTCTTGAATTGCTGTATTCCCCCTCCTGCAAAGAAGGAGCTGAGCCCCGTTTTCTAACAACTGGAACCGCTGGCTTTTAGACGCTAGTTTAAAATACCTCCAGGGATGTTATTTGGCAGTCTTTGAGGCAGCTCCTAAAACACTTAATGCTTTTGAAAGTCAAATTAAAGGTTTGTTTCATTTAAGTTGTATCGCTGGATGAGATTAAATAAAGTGGCCTACTTGCACATAGCAATCTGTATGAAATGGTTTTTTGATCACCTTCATGCATATCTGAAATGCACCTCCAATTTCTTTTCAGTATCCCAGCTTATTCAGCTTTTTACCATAATGGTTCATTAGCCTCCTAGGCTTTTTCTTCAGAGTTGCAGTCAATTTTCCATCTTTGCTCTTTTACATTAAGTCACTTTGATTCCCCTAAATGTAGTAATGGGGGAGAGCAAGCAAGAGTCATGGAAAGAGAAAGTTATGCGGCGTGGATGCATCCTCTGTATTTCACAGCAGACTTCCAATATCGCAAAGGCTTTGCCCCTGGCGGCAGGGCTGCTGAATTTATCAAGTATTCTCAATTCTTAAAGAATGATTTAAGTATATTGCTACTGCTGTCACTTGTTGGTGCTTATTTATTTTGAGATCATTGGGACTTTGTGTGGGTAGAACCTTGGTGTTTACCTCACTGGAGCACGTTGCAGTGTTGAGCTCTAAATCACTTTGAAAAGCCAGTAGTCACTCATTCAAACATGTCACCGAATGCATGTAACTGAGATGAAAAATAGCTGTTCTGTGGCACGCAGATCAGTAAAACCTGCTTTCTAGCCCTTTGCTGCTGTGATGGGTATTGTTTTTGGCTCTGGTTGCAGGTGCAGGCAGTTTGCTTTTCTTTGAACCATGTCTGTAAGTGGGCTGAGATTTTTGTGGTCAGATTCAATCCTCAGTAAATTCAAGGGAGAAATTGCAGCCCACTGAGCTCAGCTTTTCTCTTTGGGCTCAAACAGACGAAGTTCTGTGTTGTTGCCAGTGTTCCCGTGCTCTGATCCCAGTGATGAAGCTGTAAAGGGATCACTGCCAGCACCGCTCCCTGGGGTAGCCACAAACCCAAGCAGAGCACTGGGGGCTGCTGGGGTGGAAATGACCTCCCTTCTGTCCAGAGCAGCAACTTAAGGACGGATTTTCAAGAGATTCAGTGCCTTTCCTTGGAAGTGTAATTTGCTTTTATATGTAAAACTTTACCGTTATGATTTCAGTGTCTGTGAAGCTGGTAATTTTGTCAGGACTGTTGTATTCAAGAAACTCAGGGATCCACTGGCGTTATCTAGCTAGGGAAAGCAGGAACGAGCAAAATTACATTCTTCAAAAGCTATCTTCCATTTTAATGAGTTTACCAGAAAAATAGGGTGGCAGGTTCTTTCAAAAATTCTCTATAAAAACAACATAAATGTATAAGGATATTGCTGACCTCTTAATTAACCACCTCCATAAAATCTGTTATTAACTTTGCTCTGGAGAGTTTTAATAGCACTATGCTGAAATGCCCTTTAATGAAAAGCAAGGCTTATTTCTGCTAACCGATATTTAATTTTTCTAATGCTTTCTAGGCAACTCTATTTTTAAACTAACAAGCAGCTCTAGGCTATAGGACTCTTGCACCTTTGCAGTACCCACTGAACCATACCCCTGAGAGATGCAGGACATCTTTGTTTGCAGGATCTTCACTGTGAGAGATGTGACCGAATACTAGTTACAAAATAATACAGATCATAGGAAATAAAGGCAGCAAATGTTTTTGAAGGGTTATGAAATGTTTTGTGTATTTAATGTGTTTTCTTGGCAAAACCTTCTATGGCAGCACAAAATAATTTACTTGTAGCATATCCTACCATGAAACGCTGGCTGCTGAGATCTGGAATAATTTATTTCTTGTAGCTTGAGGGTTTGCCAGAAGGGTATTTTTGCTCTGCCGAAGTAGTCTGCTTAATTACTGGTAGCATGCTGCACTTCACTGTTTGTCTCGGACTAGTAAAAATTTGAGTTCAATTTGCAGTCTTGCTTCTGTTACTTCCAGTATATATTTTCTAAGGCTGTTTGTTTCGCAATTACTCTTCTTAATCATCAGTGTAAGTAAGCGTAGAACAGGTTACATTCCGCATTAGTGTATAACCATTGGACAGATTCATGTTTTCTGAAATGTATTCGTAAGTATCTCAAAGTCTGAGAAAACCACCAATGGTTTATGCAGAGTGGTCGTTTCAGAAGCCAGCAGCTTCCTTTGTGTGCAGTGACAAGCAACTGTCTTTGGTGTGGCAAAATGCTTACTGATACTTTAAAGTTGATCAATGTCTTGTTCTCTTCTTTTTCCTGTTTGTGTTGTGTTACGAAAACGCATGCACAAAAATTTAACTGATGGGAAGCCAATTCTTTTGCTGTTGAATTTAATCTGCATCTCTTTTTAATTCCTACTCCTTTGATGGATCAGTTTTCAGAACTCTGAATCATAAAGATGAAGAGATGACGGTTGAATAGGACACAAAAGAATGTATTGCTGTTGAAATTAAATAATCATTTTTATGGAAACTTCCTCTACAATAGGAAATGGAGATGAATGAGCACAGAATCTTTTTTATTAACAAATTAACTTTCTAGTCTGTCCATATTAGTCAGCTTTTCACAGGAGGCAACAGTTAAGTAGTTTCTAATCTGTCTTCATGATGTCTCTACAGGTCATTTAGGGAAGAATACTGAAATATGAAATTTAAATCCTTCACAGAAGTTTTTGTGTCGAGGGAAAAAATAGATATACTCTCTGCACATACTGCTTTTCTCAAAAATAGAGAGAAGTATCCAAATTTGAGTTCCCAGAAGATAAAGCATAGGGATGAGTAAAACACAGTTATCAACAGAATCATGGTACTGATTCTCAAGTTTTTCATGGTAATGTTTATTTTGAGAGGGGATAAACATTTTGCATTCACTAAGTTAAAAACTAGGTAAGAGTGGAAATATGCTGAAAATAATTCAGGGGAAAAGAGTGGTTAGTGAATGCTAAAGTAATATGCAGGTATGCTTTGATGCCTTTTGCCTCTTATGTTGTTAAAAGTCTTCATTGTGTTTTATGTACTTGTGGAGTTGCCGAGGCAATCCACAGAAGTATGATTCTGGATTCAAAATAATAGCTTTTCTTATTTGGTAAGATGCATACACTTTAAAATCAGTCATCATCATCTTGCTTTTAGTAAGCATTTATTGTTTCTAATTGTCTGGGAAGTGTTCTATGAGGACGTAAGAAAGATTTCCCTTTTGAAAAAGCTCTCGAGCAGGTTACAGAATGGAGCCCAGTGGTGCATGTGGCCGTGTTGCATGAAGTGGAAAAATCTGAGTGCTGATATTAGTATGCTGGCAACCTTGCCTAGCATGAGAGGGAGTTTGGGGTGTTTTGTCCTGGAGATAGCATAGCTGCGTGATTTGAAAGCAGTCAGAGGAGGTGAATATCCAATTCTTTGAATCTTTCTTCTGTATCCAACTAGGCAGCATGGAGTAAGTGCGTGGTCTTTTGTAAATGCTTTCTTTTGAGAATGTAACCAGCAGGAGACAGAAGCTGACATCGCCTGTTGGCAGAGCAGAGGTCACTTCTTTGTAACGATCAGAAATGAAGCCCAGGGAGAGGGTCAGCCAAAAATAATTCCTTTTCACTGTTATTTGGAGCCACAACATGGAGCCAGATGCAGAAAATGGTTATGCTTTGAGTAACTTAATTCTGTAGAAAAGATTATGCTTTCTAAGTAACTGATATAAAGAGTAGAATAAATACAGCATCAAATGCCGCACTGAAATATTTCAAGGGAGTGAAGGAAGAAATTAACAGAATTTAATAATACTCATATATATGAGTAATTGTTGATACTTTTGTACTGCTATGAAGGAGTGATATCCATGCTCAGGGTTTTCATTACCTAGAGTTGTAGGAGGATGTTGTTAATTGATTTGAACTTAAATCTCCGGTGTGCACCTCAATTTCTGACTAATTGCTACACAGTGCTACACAAAGCTCTGCTGCTCAGTTTGATGAATGAGGGAGCGTGTCAAGCTCAGAGCTCAGCAGGTGCCATCCCCTCAGGCTGGAGGCAGCGAGAACAGGAGCGCTTTTCCCTGAGGTAGGACTAAGTGAAAGGTTGTCTTGTAGGTGACTCTGTTTTTCTGCAACATTCCTTGCGGGACTGGGACGGTGGAAGTACCCACACAGCAGAACACGGAGGAGAGTTCTTTGAAGAGCTCAATCTGAAGGATTTGGGAGAAGGAAGGAGAATGTGAAGTGGTGTGGGAGGGCACAACATACTTGATTGCAAGTAAGAAGTCTTTTTTTACTCTGCAGTACAGGTTAGAATGTTAGGAATGTGAAGCTGAGAGATTGTGAGCTGGGGAATCTGTGTGTAGGCAGGATGCTCCCAGACACCAGTGCTCAAACCTAAGGAAAGAGATCAAATTCTCTTCCTACGGGAAGGTGCCCATCCTTCTAGCCAGTGCTGGAAGCCCATTACAATTGAATTACGCTTCAGTGATTGTCAGTGCAATAAAGACCTACTCCATTTCCAAGAGGAATAGCTCAGAAAAGACTGTGTCCTTTTATCTTCCTGTTAAAACTGTGTCTGAGCAAGGCATTTGAGTATGGGAGTAAATACTGGGTCATGCTGGATGAAGAGGAGACAAAGTGACTCTATCCTGTGGAAGAAGTGCAGTGCAGAAAATGGGCAGATGATTGGCTTGCTCGCCTCAGTTCGCCCAGTGTTTACCGTATCCCCAGAGAAGCTCTGTCTTTTGATTACACTGTCCATGAGGGAAAGTTTGACACTATGGAAGGTTTGTTTGCCAAGTACGTGGGGGCTGTTGCTGTGTCCTTCAGTAGCAAGAGACTTAAGGAAAGACTTCACCTTTGAGATGATGTCTGAGAAGCCTTGTACAAAGTGGGTAAAAGCCATTGGCAAACATAACTGTTACAGGTGTGAGGAAAATGGAGGCCAGCAGAGTTGTTCAAAATGCAGTTCAGATCTAAGGCTTTCTGAGATCACCTTAAGAGCAGGGATGCATTTGGAAGGTCTGTGTGCATTTGCAGCAGCTGTTGCGTGGCCTCCTTGCAGGAGATTTCAGTGATGTGCAGCGTGAGGCCTGTGGGGCTGCTGGGCCTGGTCAGCCTGTTGGTAGGGCATGGCCCTGGCCTTTCCTTGGGTCTCTAGGAGGCTTATATGCCAGTGCTGTGTGGTGGCAGGCTTCTGGAGCAGGACATCACGCCCAACAGGAATTCCAGAATTTTGATTGTTTCTCTATTTGTGTTGCCTTGTTTTGTGCAGTCTGTATCCTGTCACGGAAAGGGCTACAATGAAGAAATTTGCAAGGCAAGAAACCTTCAAGTTTATTTTCATTTCACAGAGTGCGTGCTTGAAAGGGCTTATTTGCATAATGCATTTTTGGTTGTTTTAAGATAAAAACACAAACAGAAAATATAATTATCCTAGAAGAACAGAAGAAGAGGCTTTTGAGTTGGGAGCGCAGCTATTGGCAGGGTGTCTGTGTTGGGTTACAACATCAAATTACTTGAGCTTGTGAGAGTTAAAGGACTTTCTCACCTCAAAGATATATTTGCAATGTAAATGTATGAGATGCATATGAAAGGCAGTAGATCTAAACTAGGAAGCACAGCCTTTGCTTGCTGTCCTGTGTTCTTTCATGCAGGTATAAGAAGCTTTCTAAAAAAATGTGCAAGAAGTGCTGTGGGATCATGAGAGAAAAGTCTATCAAAGCGTGGCAATCTTACAAAACAGAGGAGAAAAATAGCTGCCTCTTGTTCTCAGCAGATCAGGAAAATTGAACCATAATTCTCAGTAGTCAAGAAACCCTTCCTGTCTGATGTGATTCAGTGTCATCAATGTGCCTTGCAGTAGTTGATATTTGAGTCATCTCTTAACCCTCATGGTGCATGGAAGAGATGAGTAATAGTAAAAAAAAAAAAAACAAAAACAAGAATAAGACTTTGCCCTTGATAGTCAGGGCATAGAAAAATTTAAAGGATTCACTGACGTAACAGACCAAATTTCAGCATTTCTGTGGTGAAGAAAAATTCTGGCTGTAGGCCTTTGGATTTTGACAGCATTGTAGCAATAGTTAAGTGTAAATTGCAAAGTATACTAGGAGCTGTTGGGTTCAAATTGATAAAATTAAGGCAACGGTAGCTTAAGTTCATAACTAGACTGTGATAGAGTGAACAGTTAAGCATAAGGACTCAGTAAATTGGACTGTTTCTGGAGCATATGTACTTGCTCAGCTTTCAAAGGTAGTGTTTTTAAAATCTTCTTTGAAAAAGCTCCAGCAACCTAAAAATAAGGAAGATATCTTAATTATTCCATTTCCTACTTTTGCATGAGCATGATGTTTTCATCATTAAAATCGGAGAGTGTGTTGTTTGTGCTGTGTGGCATTCGTCGTGAGGAATGGATTTAAGTTTTGAAAACCTACCTATTTTTCAGTGCTTTGACCCATGACACCTCTCATGCTGACTTCCATTATTTGGTAGACTTCAGGCTATGACCTGGGTTGGAAGCTCAGCCTGTACAAACATGGCAGGTCTGAAAGTTAGAGAAGGCAGAATAAACAAGACAACCAAGCTGATAATTTAGTTTTTTTCCTTTTGCGACCTTTGATATTTGTTGTTTATTCATAATATTATGGGTATTAATATATTTTGGATGTGGTGGCATTTTTAACGTGGTTTATTAATGTTTGCGTGTAGGTTAGGGAAGACAAACTGGAAAAGTGGACAGACTTCTTGCAGTACGAAATAGCAGTTAACATAGAAGAATGCCAGTCTCTCTTCTTAGGAAGATTTAAAGTATTTTCTTTGATATCAGTGCTATATTTTTCTTATAATCTCCTCATGTCTTATATAATATCCTGGTTGGCAAGTAACAGTTCAAAAAGAAAAATAATTTTGCCAAATATTTTGATTAATTTAAGTAACTTCCATAATATGTCTGAAAATTATCTTCTGTCTTGGAAAGGAAAGAGTCCACCATTCTGCATTCAGGTGGCATGAAATTGCTTATCTAGGCAGGGCAGTGCAGTTGAATTGCTATTTTGGTCCCTTTGGAAACAGAGTGAATTGGTGCAGTGAGGAGGTGTTGCTGTTCATCACGGAAACCGCCTAAGCAGCGCTAAAGCCATACGAATTCAACTTTGAGGATGATGTCCTGATGTCTGAGAACTTGTCTAGAAATCTTCCACTTCCTCCTCCTATAAATCAGTATGTTCCCAAGTCATAAATAATAGCCAAGTGACTTTCAGTTTTGGAAAAAGAAGCTTCATTCTGCAATTTGAAATCAATTTTGCTGTTATTTAATAGTAGTAGTAGGAACTCATAGAAATACTACAGTCATGTTACTGGCTAAGGTGAGCAGTTCTGATACGTGCCTTGGCATTGAGGGCAGTGAACTCGTGCTGCTCATTAAGATATCCATATTTACAAAAATGTCAAAATACCATGACAGAAGTGTACTGTATTTTGGCATATTTTTGTAAGTATGGATATCTTAAAATCTGGTTTGTATTTACTGCTAATTTCACGTAATTCATCTGCAGTGTAAAGCATTTATGCTTGACAATTCTTGCAAGTTCGTAAGAGGTGCAGTTGGTTTGGAAGAAAAAATAGCAATTTGCCTTCACAGGAACCTGCAAAGTTGCATAACTGCTGCAGCAGAGTTGACTCTCTGGGATCAAGTTTGATTTGTTATATCAACTTGGCAATAAGACTTTCTTGTATTCATTTTTCTTTGAAGTAGATAATAGATATTTTAGGAAATCTTCTAGTAGTTTCAAAGCTATCCTTCTAACCTGCATGCTTTAAGATGAACAAAGCAGCTGGATAATACAGAAGGTGCAACTTTTTCCCCTTGAAGTCCTGAAGAACAGCTTCTGTATCCGAAGACTGTTGTTTCTTTATGTTGGAAATCAGTGAGGCTGACTAAAGAAGATACTACTTCTATCCATAAAATGTGTCATTATTTCTTTCAGATTTTTTAATCTGAGACAAACTAGAAAGTTACACCTGTGAAGATAATAGGGGTCATGGGAGGATCCGGATTAATTTTACTACATCTTACAAGTTGAAGCCTGAAACCCCAAACCTACTAAACAGTTGTATTTAGCAACTTGAGATAAACAGAGTTCATCAAATGTTCCTTTTATGAGTTTTAAAAAAGTTACTTTTAAAAGTGGCAATATTTCATCTGCTTTGGAAGGTAATGGGGAGGAAAAGATCTAAACATCATTAAAATCCTTAACTGTAGCTAATAGTTGCCATACTAAAGGGGAATCTGTCACAATACTAATATATTAACATCCGTTTTATGGAACTATTTGAATCTTCTTGATGCAAAATTTCTTTGCTTGGCTTATTTTATCAAGCTGCTGCGGATCTTGCTTCGTCTTTTTGAAGTCTGTTTTGTCATCAGAGAAGTTTCTTTTCAGCTAGTAGTTGATGCCACTCGATACCACAGTATTTCTGCTCAGGTAACTTTTGGGCTATTTTTCAAATTAACATTTAAATTCTGTCTGAAGTTCAGTGTACAAATGATCCTTTGCACTTATCTTTTTTTTATCATGGCATTTTCATATCCCTTGTATTTGTCCATGCTTAACTAAATTCTTGTTTGAGATCTGTAAGTGTTGAGCTGAAACTGATAATGACTTCAGGTGAGATTTTATTCTACTTTTCAGTTGAAGAGGTAATCAATATTTCCATATTTTTACTGGACGATGAATAAAACCAGTTATATCATTGAGTATTTCTCATTTTATCTTCCTTTACTCTCACAGTAATGAATTCATCAGACATCATCAGACAAGTATGATATTTCATCCCGAACAATCAATATTAATTTTAAAATGTTTCTTTTCCTGCAATGGCAGGGAGATCAATTCCCATATGGATGTCTGTTTTTGAATGTTGATGCGTTTCTGTTACTGTGTTGGAGAGGACTGAGATACTATCAACACCAGCTGCATAAAGTGTCTTCCCATTTAAAGCTCTTCCCTTAAGAGAATTGAGGCTTTGGAAAAATTGAAAACAAGGTCCATATATCATTTGTAGAGTGTAAATGCATAGAAAGTCATTTTAGACATCATTTCTATTATTAAATAATGAAGTAAAAGCAGCAGGTTTTGCAAGTCAGCAGTACGAGTAAATTTATCAGTGGGAATTTGTTAGGAGTTCCTTTTATTAATTATTTACCCTTTAAGTCAGTTGGCTTTGCACAGCAAGAGTTACTGAATCAGTATGGGTGTGAATGTGGTGCTGGCTGTTGCAAGGGCTACAGCTGCCATTCTTCCAAGGCTGCTTTGTGCGATTTCAACACCATGAGGAACACCAGGATTAACTCGCATCAGTTGGACGAGGTTACTTCATTCATCCCTTTTTTGAGAGGCGGTATGTTTTGTTTAATCAGTTTTATTAAGGATTCTTACTAAGAAATCCACAGTGTCTTTGTTTTGAGGAGGTTGATACTGAAAGAAGGCCAGTAGTGAGCTCTAACAATGTCTTGGCGTGCTCCTCGTGGTGGAGGTGGAGGTTTTTCTATAGCTGTTAGGAATTCCCAATTTTATGGATGCAGTGCAGTGCCTGTGGGAGTTTGCTTTTCGTAGTTTGTAAAACCAGAAAAAGTACACCAATAGCTGTATGCTGCAATGTCAGACTTGCAGGTTCGTATGGTTTCTTCGTTATTTGATGTCTTCTACTCCTCTCAGAAATGTACGGAACTAGAACTTTCTGCACCAGTATGATGCATTTTACCAACCAGTTGTTCACGATGCTGTTTTTCAGGTGGAATCCCCACGTCAGAGGTGTTATAGCTACCCAGTATTTAAGCATGGATATGGGATTTCTCTGTATCTGCTGGTTGGTTGAAAACTGGTAGTCATGTGCATGGAAGTCTGGCTCAGTCCATAGTCTATGTAAATATGAACCTCTCAAATTCTATCTATTCAAGCAAGTGAACTATTTCACTCTATAATGATGTTAGATTTGAATGGGAAATGCTTATGGAGTTCTGTGGTATGTTTCTTATTACAAGCATGTCACAAAAGCCACATAGGTTAGATATTAAATTTGCACTTCAGATCTTAAAGAGGCTTTGCTAGGGGTGCCGCTGACATGATGCATCACATTGCCAGTGAGATTACTATCAAAGCATGCTAATAATAAGCAAGGGGGGGGGAAAAACATTGAAAATCAGAATTCTGAGCTTCTGATTACCAACTGGAAATAATGAAAAGCTATCTTATAATGAAGTTTTATCTGTGACTTATCTCTTTGTCAGCAGTACACATTAATTTGTTTCCATAGTTTTGCAGATAAGTTGCTTGTCTTGCTAAATAATCTGCTTTCATGCAGAAAGCTGTGTCTGTTTTCTGCTGAGTAAGTCTCTCTGCAGTCATTGAAAATGCTCTGAAAGTTTTTAAAAGGAAATGTTTATTTAAAAGAAAAAAAAAAACAAAACGACTGGATACTGTATAAGTAAAACTGAGTAGGGTGGATACAGTATGAATTTCTTGGTTTATAAAATCTAATGTTTGCCTTTTAAAATTTTTAGTGATGAATGAGAAATTTCTTTCGTGAATCATATGCATAGTCTTCTCAAATGGAATTCCCTCCTGTGTCCCACTGAAGTACGGTTACTACCTTTTCTCACCCCTGCTGTCGGAAGCCACTTCTTAAAGACTTTAAAAACTAGACGTGTCTAATTTTCATTACAAAAATATATTTTTAAATAGGATCATTTTCCCCGTAATTTGTAACAAGAAGGTAATTTGGATTTTTATGGGAAGGAAAAAATGTGCGTAGAACATCTTATTGCCATTTCACAGTACAGTAGCATTTTCAGCATTTCATAGCATCAAATAATTCTCATCGTAAACTCTTGCAGCTTAAGTCTCAGATAAGTGCCCTAAACATCCTGCTCTGTTGACTGATGTCATTGTGAAAGAGAACATGAAACATCAGTAAGAAGAGCATGGTGGTTGTTGTTGTTGTTTATTTAAACATGTTTTCATTTTGCTAAGTCTGAGTTCTGGAAAAGCTACTGCCCTCAACAGGGCAATGCTTTTAGAATGCTTTTAGTCTGTGAAGACCAGGGAAAAGGATAGATCTTCATGTCAAGTGGAAAGTGAGGTATTACACGTTAAACGTACCTGCAGATGTGTGTAGTGTGTGTGCAGCTTACCTTAACCATTCAGCATTTGTAAGAGCACCTGCTGTCTATAAGATGGAATATGTCTTTTCATTAGTGTAGACGTTTCTTAGTTTTTCACCTGCTCAGCTTTCTGGCAGGAAAGTGGAGATCAGAGAGGAGACGACTCATAAAGCACACAGGCTAGGAATGAAAAATAGGGAATGCTGAATCCAGTCTACTGTTTTGGAGACTGATTTTTCTCTTATTTTCCTGCCTTTTGTTTTAATTGATGTTAGCTGTTAATACTGTCCCAAGTAACTGTATTTTCGTTGATATAGATCACTTTTTCTCTCACTGCATACAATCCAGAATTTTTTCTTGGGGGGGGAAAAGACTTTAAAGGGATCATGTGTACTAAAGTACTGTGTGATTTTAGAAAAAAAAAAAAAGGAAGGCTGCAGTATGCAGAAATCCCAGTGATTATAAGGTGTTGTTTGCGTGGCTGGAGTAAATGCATATGTCCCCTGATACAAACCTCAGGAGTAGAAGAAAAGTTTTCAAGGAGCTTGAGACTCTCTTCACTTATTCTACTGCTGTGAGTTCCTCCTCAAAAACAAAACCCCCCAAACCTGTAGTATTCATAGTTTTTACTTACCACTGCAGTGATGCATACAGAATTGCAAATGAACAGACTTCCTTCTAGATAGCGTACGATCTCTTTTGAACAGTAGCATATTATTTGTACGTCAGTATTTGTTTTGACTACTGTTGGGGGTTGTTTCTGGAGAAATTAAGCAAAACAAAAACAGATTTCCAAACACCCTCTGAAGGGACAGTTCAGAAAGTGGACAAATACATATAAACCTCTTTGAAAACCTGCACATAGGGATCATAGTGCAGTCTCCTTGGCAGCCTGTCACAACATCCTCGATGGACAAACTGTTAGTGTAAAAGTTGTCTGTGAGTATCCCAATCTTCAAAACTATCAGCAATTCCTAAAGCTCTGGATAACTTTGCTAAGAAGAATGCAATTCATTCTGGCAAGCCAAAAAGCTGCTTGTTCCTTCTTAAAAATATATGGCTATATAAAAATAAATGATTTCCTCCATCACGATAGCAGAGTGTGTTCTTTGATATCGAAGGTTGAAGAGAAAGTTTCTATAAATAGGAAAAAAAATATTTATAACACATCTATGCTACTGATCTTTCAATTAGGATATCAGATCTTTTAAAGACAAAATTTTTTATGGTGTTTTTATTAAGTTGAAAAACAGCTCGTATTTCAGTCTTCTAGAACAATCATTCTTAATCATTTGCCTAGCAAAACAATTTATTAAGCAGTGAAGGATAACGAACCATAAAGTTTAATTTGCCTTTTTTAATTGAGTTGTTAATTAGTACCCCTCCACAGTTGGTAACTCTCAACTTGCTTTTTGCTGCTTCTGTATCCAGGATGCTTCAAAGAACCTAATCTATCTTCGTTATTTCAAAAAGGCAGTTCCATGAATCAAATCTATAGGTGATTATGTTCTAACTGTTCTGGGGCTTCTATGAGTGCATATTAATTATGTCAGTGGTTAATGATCAGGGAAGAAATATGTGAATGCCAGCAGTGATTGTTTAACAAATGGAATAAATATTCTCTGTTCTCTGAAATTTTAACTCCTGCCATCTCACCGAGGATAGAAACTTGAGGTCACATAATCCTATCACAGCTTTGGCAAGGGCTTTGGTTGACATTTTTGATGTATGAGCACCACTGAGATGTTGCTATCCATAACAATGAGTATTGAAGCATCTGTTTCGTCTAGCTGCAGACTGTTCATAAATGTTTCTTTACTGGAATTTTAAGTTGTAACTGCTAATGATGAATTTAAGAGCTCTCAATTCCTGCTGTTATGAGTGTTGAGGAGTTAAACTGCCATGTTATCAGATCATGCAAAATGTTTTGGTTGAATAGAAATGCCAACACAAGGGTTAAATATATCTGCATTGCCTGTAAAAATGCCACGTACAGTGTGGAATTGATTGTACTGTTCTTGGTTTCTGGGATGCAGGACAAAGCCCTCAGAGCTCATCCTCTGAGTAACAAGTCTGGATTTCCAGTTTCTGTATGTATTCTGTGTTTCTTTATGCAGTATAGATGCTTTGTCTTCTGTCATTTTCCTAGAGAAATGGACAGATGATGTTGTGCTGATTTTTCTCATTGAAAATAGTGTGGGTAGATTTAATAAGATATTCAACACCAGTTTACAGTGTTCTAAATTCCTTTAAGTGCCTTTTGGTCTTCTCAGAATAACTGTGTGCTTAAACAACAAAAGGAACCAAGGCCTATCTGTAAGCAACAGCGTGATTTTGAATGAGAGAAATGTAAATAGCTGTGGATATAGAGTTTAGGGAAGCATTAGTTGTTGGCTATTGTCCAATGAGAAAATTAGAGCCAGAATTGTTGTGCACTGATTTTTTTTTTAACCCAAAGCCGTTTCGTAATGGGACAGATGTGGGACTGGAGAGGTTGTAGAAGAGAACTATTTAAGTTCCTGAGCATCTGAAGGCCTTTCACCCCTATCCAAACTTACACTCTAGGCAGCTGCAGATGACTAATTTACAACATCAGGTTATGGTGCCTAAGGGAACATATGCCAAGCTTGAGTTGATGAGACAGACTGGTGACTTATGAGAGGCAAGATTGATTTATATGCAGTATCTCAGATTTTTAGATTGAAGTGTGCCTTCCTACCACTTAAACACCTGTCAGTTTAGATGGGGCTATTCAAAAGAATGCAAGGGTTTAAATTTAAGAATTTTAGGTCCTAACTCTTAAGAGAGATTCTTGTTTCACATATGTACATGTATACGTGTGGAGAAGGTACTTGAATACTGGAAATGCTGGCTTCTTCCAAGAGAATGCTAGGAAATAGATTTCCCTTCTCTTTTTCGGCAAAACTGAAAAGCCAGATGTTGACATGTTCACGTTTACAAGGTGTAATAGCTACAATATTCTTTCAATTGACAGAAATGTATAGTTGCTATAGCAGTAAATAATAACAGTATTAACTGATTTCTTGAAGGGCTTTGTTGAGTGATTGCTTTTCTGCTCAGTGAGCTTCCTCCCCTTATTTCAGCATTCTGGCTGCCTGCATTTCCTTCAGGAATTGGTTCTTTCCCAGAGTCCCAGCTCGCCTGTACCTGCCCACCCTGGAAATCTCTGTACAGCTTTAAGAAGTGGCATGCAGTCTTAATGCTGCTGCTTCGTAGGTAAAACCAACGTGATGGCCTTGAGCACGGTCAGGAGGCCTGCACATTGATGCCTCCTGGCAGGAGGGGGTTGAATATGTGTGACCTGGTGCTGAGCGGACTGGTGGGGTGCTGCAGGCTCCTTGCTCGCAGCCAAGAGCTGGCAGGAGGGCACGGCAGGTTGGGTGGCATCTGCAATATGTACAGAGTGTGCAACTGTACCGCACTGTGGGCTCAGCATATACGCAGTGGGCTGAAGTTAGCTTCCAGGTGCCTGAGTCCCCAGTTCTCTCGCGCTCAGAGAAGCTTTCAGGCTGCTAGTCATTTCCAGCCTTGTCACCCATTTGCTTCAGCAGCTTCAAAGCTGGAATTCAGGTGGAAAAGTAATGCAATTCAAATCTGCGAAACTCGGTGGAAATACTGGCATATTTTCTTTGTCATGCTTCATGTTTTCTTTTCATACGGATGCTCCTGCTGACAACTCATCTGAGTTCAATGGGATAATTTAGGCAAGTGTCCTAGGTAGCTTCACACGCTACTTTCCAAGTCTTTGAAGTTTGTATTACCTTAAACCTGAGGTGGTTTTAGTGGAATGAGTGTTATCTGGAGGCAATCTAGTGAAAAACGTTTGGAATCAGTGCTAACAAAATACATGTAACAGGACCTACTAGGAAGTTTCCTTGATATTCATAAATCATCTTCGGTAAGTGATTTACATATGCAAAATATGATTAAAATGCTTACAGCTGTGAATTAAGCATTTACAGTATTGGTGCAATGTAAACCAAACCTTTCTATTGTTGCTACTGTTCTACCTTTGTGTAATGGAATTTGGTTGGGCTTTTTGTTGTAGAGGTTCAATGGAGGATCTTGATTAGTACTCGTACCAGGCATGGGTATGGAGGCAGGCTATGTAGTTCTCCTGCAATAATCTTAATAGGAAATAACCCAGTAAGACTATTAAAAGCATAATGAAAACCTCATTCGGTTTCCTGTCAGTTTTCAGAGCTGTAAGTGGCTTCTAATTTGCACAAGATTGGAATAGCATTGAAGAATTACAGTAACGAAGTGAAACACTCATTGGTTTTGCAATTTTCTGATAGCATCCCTTGTAATTTCTTGTAATGCATTTGTAGCTAAGTATAATGACAAATGTCAAGGCTCATTGTACTAGTTTTACGCACATCAGCACTAGGCTGGGAGGTGTAATGTCAGTGTCTGTCTTGGGAAAAGCTAGTGTAACTGCTGGATGCTTTCACATTATATCGTAGAAAGAATTATTGTTTTAGGTGGGGGAGGAGAGGAGAAAATCATTGCTTTCCACATCTTTTTATTACTTTCAGGCTTTCTATTCTGTAGAAATCCCAACAATAAAAAGTAAGCCTCAGAGGCCTATTAAAAATTTAGTTTGACATTAGTAAATGAGTTCTGGGTATCCATCGGCCATGTACCATTACAAATTACAGAAAGCAAGAAGTTATTACCTACAGAAAATACATTATATATTCTAGCTATATATTATATATATACACACATACTTTTAAGTTGACATTGTGTACTTAAAATATTTTGGTGAAATGTCATATGCAGTGGTGGACTAGATAATATCCTCATAGTAATGTGGTAACAAATGCTGATCTAATTTGAGATGAATGCAAGTGGGTGCTACGGTTAGAGAAAATGTACGGTTTAGTAAGAGCTTGAGAAAGTGATTACATAAAATACAGTTTATCTAAAGCAAATAAAATCAAGTCTTACTGTTGATCTCTGTTACTCTTCTGCAGCATGTTTTGTCTATTCTGTAAAGCTGAGGGGAGGTTAATGTGATCGTGAGCAAAGATTTATGAACACAGATAAGTGCTTGAAGCTAATTTCTGTCTGCTGTGGCAGTTGTTACTTGAAGGGAAGCAACCATACTGATTTTTCTTATTTCTTCTAAAAAGAACCTTTTTTATAAACCTGCGATAACATTAGAGTTATATTATTTATGAGATTCCTTCTGATTTAGTTAGTTATGGCTATCCTGAATGGCAAGCGACTGCAAAAACACCTTCTGCAAACATTTGCTTGTCAGAGTGTCAGCTGCGCTGTCAGTGCATCAGCTGCAAGTTCACAGTGCTGCACTCGTCCTGCTGCTGCTTTCTGTTCCGTGCTGGGCCTGCTTCATGCCAAACACAGCCAGCCTCCTCTGCATTCTCCCATTTCTTATTGTGCCACGTCAGAGGCCTCACTGAGAGCATCCTTACATGATTGCTTTTCATTGCTCGTGTTGTCTCCCAGTTTTGTCCTGCTCATCTCCCACTCAAGTCCTATGTGAAGATGAGTAGGTTCAGTTTTATAACCGCTACGAGGAAGAGATTAATTTGTTTTGGTTTTGATAGATGGCTGAGCCGCCCGTGTGTGACGTGGTTCATATGTGATGTGGCAGTTTGCTGTGTCCTGCACATAGCTCATATGTCTTAAGTTCACTGTGAGAAAAAGATCTCTGCCTGTTAAGTAGAAAAGCAAGCAGCATTGCCGCTTTCTCAGCTGTGGTCTGGCCACTAAAAATGATGGGATATCATACTATTTTTATGCTTGCAATAAACTAAGTATTAATCATCAGCATGAACCTGAGAGAGAAGCTTCTACCTGGAAAGAAGGAAGGAATTTTCCTGTGACCTTTAGAAACATGTCAAATGTCACTCGCCGCTGTTCGTTCTGCTCAAGGAAAAGCCTTATCTCAGTGATTTTTCTCCCGAGTGTTGATTAAAAAAATACAAGCCCTCTGCAATGCTGTCTGGTCAGAATTTATTTCTGACCTACCCTCCTCACAGTCACGTTGGCTGGAGAGAGTTTGCAGAGTGCAGCGGGTCAGGATGTCTCGTCTCTGATAGATCTATTTCTACAGCAAGGAACTTAAACTTTGAATTTCATGAAGAAAGGCTTTAATTTCTAGCCAGCTATGTAAATATTTTGCAAATATTCACCACTGTAAGTTTTTGTATCTTGTAACTACTAGAAAGGTTTTTCTTTTTTTTTTCCTGACGTCTTTCTTCTGGGAAGACTTTATTTTGGAATATTCTGCCTGCGAACAGAATGGTTCTGTTGCAATGGCTTAGCATTTATGTGCAGACAAGGCTGTAATGTCTAATTTAGACAGGTTGAATGCAATTGCATTTAATGTAATGTCTTTAGTCGTCTTAAAACTAATTACTTTTTAACATTGTTTTGTGCATCATGAAATACAGCATTAGATACATTTCTGTCTAAAAACATTGTGATGCATCTGGATTGTTTTTACACTAAAGCATATTACAGAAAATTAGAAGGAATTCGTCTAGAAGTCACATGGTCGCATTTTTTTCAAGGTATGTTGAAACATGTCATGATCTGAGAACTGTTCATTTTAAGCACAGTTGTTCTCTTTTAACCCCTGAAACACATTGGTATAGATCTCCATCAGTCAAGGTTCATTTTGCAGAGTTGTACCTATGTTTTTAATGCAAGGACAAAGCAAAAGGCATGTGTTAGGTAATCATTAGATGCATTTAAAAAGAATTCTCAGGAAAAAAAATCTTTTTTTATTTTCTAGTTAATATTTCTTTAAAAAGAGAAGCTGTCATCAAGTTGCAGAAAGGAAAGCAAACAGAAACAAAGGCATTAATGATGTCATCACACAGATCTCACTAACCAGTAAGGCCATTAGCTGCTGCTGCTTGGTGAAACAGGGCTCTGTTAATCGGATTTGCTGTCAACAGGCATACATGTTTCTTGAATGAGACTTGCAATGAGTAGATTTTAAGTTTTTTTTTTTAAAAACACTTTATGAAGGAATTACTGGTGCTTCATTTCTACCATACTCAGCATGGAGTTAAATTTAAATTAAAACGTTTGATATTTTAATTAGCCAGTATTCCAAAATATGGAAAAATGTTGTTTCAGGTTAAGAAGCTGTCGTTGGACTTCAGTTTGGGTTTCGTAACAATAATGTGCTGTTGATGATGATGCTTTGGACCTTAAAACACAACAAGGCCCTTCTGCAGTGTTTGCTTTTTAAAGATCCTGCACAGCCTTGGGTGGCAACTGCTGAGGGCTGAGGCTCCTCCTGGCCCCAGGGCTGGGCTCCTGGCCCCCACCCAGCCGTGCAGGTGCTGAGTGCTGAGCTCCAGCTGCTCTGCAAGTTTCAGAACTGACTTGGTGCAGGATCCCAATGCGCTCCCTCCCCATGCTCCTGACAGCAGTTTCTCTTGTCACTGCCACTGTGCACAGCAACAGTCTTGTTTCAGCTCCCGGTATGTTTCATTAAAGTTAAGAAAGTCACCACCAACCTTGCATGATTCTGTTGTCTGTTGTGCTCCCGAGGAGTGCTACTAGCTTTGCTGCTCATGGCTGTGGCCTGAATTGAGGTGATTTTTCATTTCCTGCTGATCTGATTTGCACTTGACTAAGCACGATGCTTGATTTAAATGTGAAGACCAGGAAGACAGCAGGAGAGGCAGCGAGTGGTGCCAGGGCAGGGGCTGGGGGAGCTGAAATGAGCAGGGAGGAGGCGATGATAGATGGCTCCCACCTCTGTCCAACAGGGATGGGGTTGCGCGAGTGGAGGATCAGGGAAACATGCTGAGTGATGACAAACTGCCTCCTTGGCCAGCTTTCTCGGGTCAAAACTGCAGTGCTTCCAAAGAAAAAGCTTCAGCGCTTTGTTTACATAGCAGATGGAGTGCTTATTTATTAGCATTGAACCTCGCTTTTATCTAACCTTGCTGCAAAGAAACAATCCAGAAATGAAATGGCTTTTTGCTTCTTTAGTGCTGTTGCCTTGAGTTATACGTTCCTTGAGATTCATTTTTCAATGCATGAAAAAGGAAAGTGCAAGTTACTGTAAAGTGAAACTGATGCGTGTTCCATTGTATCACAATTTAAATATTTTTTTATCACTTGGTACAGTTTTAGAATTTGTTAATGTAATCAGCTTTTAGCAATTTCTTCCTGCTTAATGATTCACACACCATGAAATTTTTTTCATTAAACCACTCCCAGGCTCACCAAGTAAAGAATATAAAGGGCCCCAGGTACCTTTTCAGCATAATCAGTTCACTTCATATTGGCTGCTGGCTGTCATTTTACTGTGTGGATCATTTAAATGAACTGCTGGATTTATAAAATCATCTCTTGTTTCAGAAAATAAAACAGGAACAAATATTTAGTTGATGCATGGGACATAAATCCTTCAGATGCTGCTGCTGTAGTTTCTCATCAAATTGTCATGAATTTGAGGGAGCGTGCAGTAACAGCAAGTCTGCATGAATTAAGCCTTTTAGGCTTCTCTAGCATACACGTAACAGCTTAGCATGCTTGCTCATTGGGTGGTATCAGTGTGGATGATACAGTCCCCAGGGGTGAACACGTGCCCAGCTCCGAGGAGGTCAGTGCTCAAGCATCTGTTTGCTGCTGTGGAATATGCTGCAAAGCCATGACAGTACTAGTACAGCCACTGAAATCCATAGGCATATTCGGTCTAATTCACTAAAGTTTAAAAGAAATTGTAGTGTGCTGGGGTATGTTTGCAGATTGCCTGATCTTCCTTTTTGTTTCTGTGGTTTGTAAACACAAAGATAATGAGCGAAGTACGCATTTCTACATTTCTTTCCCAGTTTGGCTCCTGCAAGTTAAGTGTGGGCTTTTTTTCCTTGAGGTTTTTAGGAGCTGGGTAGAAAGCTATTTTGTAAAATGAACAAAAAGCTGTAATCTAGTTGACTATTGGCCCACTAATGAACTACTGCTGAGAAATATGCACAGCCATTACTTTGGTGTCTAAATTATCCTCGCTCTCAAGTCTTATTTAAATTTTTAATAACTTTTATTAGATAGAGAAGAAAAAGATTCCACCCCGAAGCCTTCAGCCTCCATTAAATCTGATAGAATACACTAATAAAATAATGTGCTGAATTAACTATAAATTATAAACTATTATAATGTCATCTAAACTGAACTAGTAAGTGATTAATAGAGTTTTTGATAATTAATTGGTAGGAAAAAGAATCCAACAACTGATTTTTAAAGAATTCTGTTGGCTATAGTTTTTCATCAGAGTGTGCCTGGAGAACTTTCAAGTGTCCACTGCTGATCCCAGCGGGGATACTATGGGATATGCTTGGAAGATTGTGCCTCCTTCTGTCCTTCCATTTTAAATAAATATATAAATGGATATGTATGCTCGGGGATGTGACATATTGATGCTGGTCTTAACTCCTCTAAAACCAAAGGTAGTATTTCAGTTTGTTGCTTAAAGGAAGCTATTCTGGAAATTCTCCAAAAATTGCGCGCTCCTGGGCTTTGTACATGGTAGAGGAAATTCCTATTCATGGTGATGATTATCAAGCTATTCAATTAAAACTAATGGTAAGAGGGAGAAGTCTAGTTTTTAATTGCTTATTACTTTGCAAGTTTGTAGAAGCAATTTCATTAGAACTCATACTGAAGAAAGAAATGGCATTTTGGAGACAACAGAATCTCTTGGCATCAGGCACCTTTGTAAATCCTGTGGTCTAACCTTTCAAATTACACAAGTCCTATTTGTAGTTTTTGAAAGTGCATAAAAACAACAATTGTGCCATCTACTGGATCTAATTTTTTTGAAGCACTTGCTTGGAGAAGGGGAACTAAAGTGTCATGACATAATGCAAGACACTAATTAATTAAGCCTACTGAATTTAATTCCCACCAAGACCCTACAGTCATTTATAGTACTTGGCTATCTTCTAATAAATTAGAAAAAAATCCCCAAAAACAAAACAAAGAGAAACACACACAGAAAAATCAAAGCAAAACCAACTATACTGCTTTCTTCATACCTTTAATTTGCATGTTACTGAGGAGGTTACTATATGTTTTTAGACAAAATGTTAGGAGTTTAAATAGCTTAGACTGAAGCTTTAGTAGGAAGCGTGGGAGCAAATTAGGATCACAGGGTTCTTTAAACCTGGTAGTACTTCGTGCCAGAGGCAGCTTACAAGGGGACACACCTGTGATAACGCTTGTTTACTATTATTTACAAACCCCTAGCATAGAAAATGACGTGAATTTGGGGCAGGTTCTGTGGGAGAGATGTCTGATAACACAGCTGTTAACTAGCATCATCCCATACATGTATGGTAATAGTCATTGCGTGTGTCCTTTCATTATGTGACAACATGTTATATTTCTTTATATTGTTTTTTTTGAAAGGCAGTCGAAGTTTATAGTGAGAACAACATGGCAAAAGGAAGTATAAATTCGGGTAGTGTTTACAGGACAGACAGCAGCAGTGGTGGTCAGCCCTGCCAAAGCTGGCTGGCGCCTGGCCCTCCATGAGGCAGGGGAGGGAGAAATGGCAGGAGAGCATTGGGCAGAATAGAGACTTGATCGCTCACTCATTACTATGGTGAGCCAAACATGTGATTTGGTGAAAATTAATTTACTGCCAAAGAAGAACTGGATGGTGGCCTTTGCTCCCAGCCCCTCCGCCTGCCCCGATGGTGCAAGGGCTTTGGGGCTGTGCCCCCACAGCTGTAGTGGGTGTTTGCTCTGGTGCTTGGGGAATTTCTCCTCTCAACTTGGTGTTCCTCTGCTGATTCTTACTCTGCTCCCTTGCCTCCCTATGGAATCTGCTTCTCAGAGGCACCAGAGGTGTCACTGAGGGGTCCAGCTGTGCCCTGTGCTGGATGTGGCCATGCCTGGCGTGGAGCAGGCCTGGGCCTCCTCACAGAGCTCCAGGCCAGGGCACGCCGTACAGGGAACCTACAGTAAAAGTGGTCATCTTCAATTATTTTTTCTCGGAAACTTATAAATTTACACACACAAGGAAAATTTATCTATATATCTATCTAAAAAAAAAGGTGAAAAACCAACAGCGGGATGTCTGGTTAGATAAAGCAGCCTGCAGTTTGGGGGAGCCCTGCTGTTTTACGCTGCCACCCAGGCTAGCACCTTCAAGGCTTGACTTTCAGCACTTGCTTTTTCAGTTATTTAACAGCACTTGTGAACTCTCAGTACTTGTGGAAAGTGTGCACATATCCCTACTTTTTTTTTTAGGATGGTAACGCAACTTAAGAAACTCAGTTTGTAATGACAGTTTAGTTCTTGCGTGCACTGTGTCCTACTCTTCTTTTATTGCTGAAGGTTCTGATATGAGAAATCCATATGTCTCCTCATTTTGCTGGGAGAGCTCTCCATCCGCCTCCAGCTGTCGGTACTGCGGACTCAGCCAGGGAGCTGAAAATCTTTTCATTCCTGGATAGCAATAAAAGTCCGACACATCAAATTATCTCCTCAT
The DNA here is from genome assembly GCF_002078875.1 of Numida meleagris. Classification (NCBI taxonomy): domain Eukaryota; kingdom Metazoa; phylum Chordata; class Aves; order Galliformes; family Numididae; genus Numida; species Numida meleagris. Next base: position 11,968,415 of record NC_034421.1, on the reverse strand, counting down.
TTATTACTGTGCCACCTCATCAAAAGACTACTGCAGGAAAACTTGTGAGATATGATATATCCTGCAGATATAATTGAGCCAAGACATAGCCCAGGGTCTCTTAAAATAAAAAATGTTATTCTCAGCTGGATTAGTTCTGCTCTGTTTTGTCCTGCTGCTTACCTTCCCGCCTCAAAATTCTCCTTCATTTTCTTTTTTCCTGAGCCTTTCTGTCACTCTGTTCCTCTGTCCTCCATTCATCCCTGCCTTAGTCCAGAATAGGTACCCAAAGATGATTTGCCAAATTGATCAAACCTGGAAAATTTCCCTAGTTACAGGCAGTGGAAACAGGGCATCAACAGATATGGTTTGAAAAGCCATAGGGCTTGCAAGTCCCTTGAGGTCGCATGGAGAAGGGCAGACGTGACACTGAAATGTCACAAATGTACAAAACGTTCCTTGTACGTTCAGGCTCACGACTTGTGTGCGTTACTGGAGCTCATGACTCACAAAAATAGGCTCTGTGGTAATGAAGCAACCTGAGGCTGCAGTCGAACCCTTCAGTTCTGTTACTTGGTCTGCGTTTGCTGTGTGTGGGGATGGGTTTTATGTGCCCACTTCGTTATTTAAGTGATCTTTTGAAAATTGCTGCTATTGAGATATTCTGCAGCTCTCTTCAGGTAATACATGTTTTCATATGCTGGGAGAAGAGGTTTAGGGTACTTTGTCACCACAACTTTCTTCTCTGTAGGAATTAAGGCGTTATGTTTTGACTATGACATAATTTCTGGAACTGGTGAGACAGGAATGAAATTCTACAGAACAGACAAAAGTACTGAGCCAATAAAACACTTTTAATTGGTAATGAGCAGAGATGTGGCAGCTATTCTGGACGTTTAAGTGAAGCTTTACATTTGTCTTGTTTTTTTTTTGGAACTGTTTATTTACTGTTAGTAGAAATTACAGTGAATAGTACAATGGTCTTTGCAGTAGCCAAAGTTGTAGCCTACTTTTTCTCTGGCTATTCCTTTGACTTTTAAGACTCCTGTATGTTTCTCTCTTAACTTGGCTAGAAGTCTTCCCTCTCCTTCCACTTTGTTTCTCAATCTTTCCTCCTACTTCCTTCTTAATAAGACAGGATTACGTGGAGTACAGGATATATCTGTACTCATCTGAGGTGTATATTCTTAAAGATACGTATCTGTGGGTGTTGCATTCAGCTTTGTAAAGAAAGATTCATCATAAAAATTTTAAATTGCTGAATTTTTTTTTTACCAAATATCATATATGTATGCCCTAGAATATTTGCAGTTTCTAACAGTCTGAAAGTTTAAGCAACAAAGTTTGCTACTGTCTGTTGACTTTGTTTGCTTTTAAATGGGCAAGAAACTGTGTGTGTGCATATATATTTGTTTAGAGTTTCTTTTACTCTTTTAGAGTAAAAAAATTGATTTACATGTGACATTTCGTAACCTTTCATCTTTTCTGCCACCTTCCTACTTGTCAACTGGCTTTATGATTTTAGTTTTGAAGTATCTCTTTATTCTGTTCTGTACCTGACATAAAGAGTGGTGTGAGTAAGTGCTATGTGAATACACTTGATAAAAATGTGAGATAACACAGGATAGAATTTCTAAACTTTTTTTTTGGTGTAGTCAGTTTGAATTACTTATTGAAAGAGGTAGGTTGTATACCTTCTATGTAAATATTGGATTTGTAGCGTATTACTTATAGCATTTATTGCAAGCTGATGAGCAGATCAGTAAGCGAGAAATAAAAGCAGAAATTGTACGCTTCATTTCCTGCTCCTGGAGCCCCTTATCTTGGATTTAATTTGGATCTATTGTAAGAGACAAGAGAGTGTAACATATGGTACTGTGGCCCCTTAGAAGTGAGTACTGTTTATTGATTAACTTCCTTGTAGTAAACCATAGGTAATCCATAGAAATCAAGGAAAAATAACTGTGTTAACCCTCTTGTATTTGCTTGCTTTAGAAAGAGTACAAGAAAACAGTCGTTAAGTAAGATTATGTATTTAAAACTTAAATGTAGACTCCACAGAGCTTGTACGTGTGTGAGTTTGTGTATAAACTTCTGTGTCCTGCTTTGTGCAGAACATGAAGCAATGACAGTATACAAGTTTAACTGATGATCGAAAGTTTGCTGATGGAAAGTGAGAGAACTCAGGCCACTTAGAGCTTCATGGTGATTGTTCTGGCACTAATGTAACTTCAGTGATCTTCTGCAGTATAGTTCAGGAAAAAAGTTTCAAGTGATATTTTTTCCCTTATAACACGTTTAAAATATTTTTAAACATAAATTTTTAAAACTCCAGAGAAGCATTTACAAAATGAAGTTAAGCTTGTTCTTGGGTTAAATTTGAAAACTATATTACTCAAAAATGATTCAGTTTTTCTGCACAAAACATTTCAAGTAAAATATCAATCTCTTAGGGTGGATATGAATGATTTTCGCATGTTTGGGTTACTGATGTGGTATATAGTGGCTAACAAGCAGTAATAATGAAGTGCATCTTTCGGTAATATTTTGGATGTTTTCTGGTAAGAGGGGTAAATGAAAAAGGAGGCCTAACGCTTCTTTTTAATGCACACAACTGTAAAAATACCATTTAGAATACAGTGAAAATCAACACGTAGAGTGAGTTGTCGCCTTTCCTGCTGAATCCACACTTCGGCTTGGTTTTGTTTTCAACAATTGTGTTGTGATTATTTATTTCAATTAACTGCTATTATTATTAACTGTTTGGCTTAGCACTGAAAACTGAAGGATTGACAACAGTTCCTTACGCTGAATGTTTAAATGTATTTAGACTGAATATAAGAAAAGAATTGAAATCACTACATTTGGGACTGGGGACCTTGGGGCACATCCCAACTGTCAACTAGTTGTGAAATGGGGAAAAGAAGTGCCTTTTTGAACCTTGCTTAAAATTAGAGTCTCTTTACACTTACAGTTGTTCTTGTGATTTTTCTGCCTTGGAATCAGTGAGTCAAGATGTCATAGTTTCTGTTTACTGTCCTCTTAATTCTCTCAAGTTCAAGCAAATACAACTGAAAGTAAATGTCCAAATTCACTTACAAAACTATTTTTTACAATAACTTAATTCCAACTTGAGGGAAGAGTGATTTATGTCAGCTCATAATAATTTTTTTTTTGCTTTATAATTACACATTGAAGTATTTCAGAGAAATGAGTTAAATTTCCTAGTGAGAGTACTTGCAGACTAGAGCAAGCAAGTTATTCAGTATGTGTGTTATTCCATATCTGATGGATTAAGGCCTTTTGTTTTTTTTTTATTCTGAACAGGAGGGAGCCTGTGCCAGGAACCAGATGCTCTTGACCAACTATTGAAATGTATGTAGTATGAAATACCCTTAAGAATTTTGCTAGGTTGCACAGATTTTGGAATAAACTAACACCAGATTTATAATTGTTAGATCAAATTACCTCAGCAGTAGCATAAAGACAATGAAGAGTTATAGACCTCACTATTCCAAAGAAATAATAGTTCTCTTGCTGATCCTGAATTTCATGTTACTTATCAAGCATGGCCAGATTAAAAATGGTGGAAGTATTTTTTGTGGGGTGTTTTTTGTTTTTTTTTTTGAGAGCTAGAATAAGAATTGAAAAATTCCGTAACTTAATCTTGTGTTGGAAGAGGATCATGGTAATGAGCATCTCCATGACCTTGTTTCACATACACTGTTCAGGTAATTCTGTAGTGGAGAGAGGGGTGATAGTTGTCTTATGCACTGACGGATGAGACATGTTTCCTGGTGTGTTAGTTAACAAAGAAGTACAAAACAAAATCCGTTTAGTGAGAAGGACACTTTAAACTTTAATAGAAAGGAACGGCTTACAAAGTAATAATGACTAATAAGTAAAGTACAGTATTTCACATTCTGTACCGTATTCCGTATCCAGCTGGCCTATCAATTATAACCTATACTCTGCAGATGGTGCAATATATCAGAATTAAGTCCGTTTGTCCCCAATTAACTGCTAATACTCCCAGTGGAGAATGTTACCCTGGGTCTGAGTTCAGTGCCTCTCCTGTAATATCTGCTTATAGTCTTATTTTGTGGTTTTTAGAGATGGGGTGTTTTGTAGGACAGGACTTAGTCTGGTTTGTTCTTCCAAGTGCTGCCTGCATTGCATCCCTCATCTTTATTGGAAATTAGATACGGGATTTGAGATCTCAGGGGCTGGAAGGGATGAAGTGTCATGAAAAATAATGTGAGGATAAGAAAGGCAGCAATACAATGTATATGACTTCATACAATATCTTTTGGTGTGTGTGTGTGTTTGCTGTTAAAAAATCAGAATGCTTGGTAAGATGGTACAGTGCTGGCAAGAAATGAATATTGTAATGCCCACCCACTTCTCCAGTGGATTAGAAGCTTAATGAACTTGTTTCCCAAGGCTTACTAGCATTACAGGGCTTGCTTTTTTCAATGACTTTCTAGACAGATTACTTGAGCTTGTGTTCTACTTGCTACATCTATCCTCTTTCACTCGTGTTACATGCCAAGTCAGAGTTGCTGCTAATAGGTAGGCTGATATCCAATTTCATCTCACGCCTTTTTGCTTTTAGGTCTTAGTCTTTGCCCAGTTAAGGGCTGGTTAATTTTCTGACACCTTTCTTCTTGTGCTTCTAAATGTCAGATTGATGGCGGATTTGGTCACTTGATCTAATGGACTTGCTGTCTCCCTCTGTTAAGTCTTTAAGGTGGCCCTTCATTGAGAGAAAACCCTTTGACAGAATTTGTTTTCTGAAGTGACTCCAGAGAGTCCAGGCAATTACACGAGCTTCTGAATATCTTTATTTAGAGGTTTAAAAGGCATGCTCTTCCAGTGCCACTTAAATTGCCCTTGTGGATTTGTTGCCACACTATGGGAAATCTCCATTATAGTATACTCACTGAATCACAGTTGCCTCACGATGTCTTAGTTATGCAGAGGTGTATACAAATGTGACCAGTTTTACTGTGCTTTTTCATCCCTGACAAACTAATTTATTTTTTTATTGTTCTGGTGGGTCACTGCTGAAACATGCTGTGATCATGAAAATAGATGCACTGATTTTATTTGCATCCGAACGAAATATTACCCTCATTTTTAGTTTAGTCTGTTCAATAAACTAAAATAAAAAACAAATAATTACACATTGTATACCTTCATGAATCCTAACAATCCTGAGGGTGGGGAGTCCCAGAGGGTGGGAATCTTCAGTGGCCTCGTATTGGTTAATTTGGTCTGCAGATCAACAACTCTCCTCTTCTGGAGCTCTGGGAAGCAAAGCCACTGTGTATGCTGGGGGGAGACTGCTGCTGTGCCCTGAGCACAGCTGGCTGGCAGCACGGCATGGAGTGCCATATATATATATATATATGTGTATAGATACTAGTGGTAGTAGTTGGTAAATGAGCACAGAAAAGATAAAAATGGAGTACTTTCTGTGCATTGATTCTGTATTTTATTGGCATCTATGCTTCCTGCTAAAATTTCATTTATTAATCCTTTGCAAATAATCAGTACGTTTTAGGTAGCTTAGTTGCTTTAACACCTCATTGAAACTCCTCAGGATTTAGCAGTTGTAAATATTGCGACTGTGTAGATGCCTTCCCCTTTACTAATGCTATAGAAATAAAGCAAGGCTTCTGCAGTTGTAGATGGATGAATTTTGGGAACAAGTAAGTTAAAATTAGAAAAAGAAAAAATTGAGTTGTTGATATTTTAGTGCAAAAAGGTAATCTCTTAAACATATAATAGAGATTAATTCAGAAAACTATGCAGAATGACATACTGAATCTTCCTCATAAAAATGAGGTTAAATACTTGAAATGCAAATATTCATCAGTTCTAAGATAGCAGTAAACATGAGAAATATAAATTCTTGTTTATGTTAAACATTACTGAATAGTTTTAAATAATAGTGAATAATAACTAAATATGTAAAAATTGCTGTGAAATAGTTATTTAATACTTTATAAAATTCTGTAAAAGCTGGAAAAAAGGACTAGAACAAGAAAAATATTATCCTCAATAGGAGCAGAGAACGTAACTAATGTATTATAACGGGAGACAGTGGTTTATGTTGCATTTATTTCTTTGAAAAGAATGGTCCCCAAATCCAGAAGATGCACAAGCTTTACACATACTGGTCCTTATGAAAGTTGCATAAAGAGTTATGGATTTATTTTCCTCTTTAGAGAAGTTCCTCTCTTAAAATTCATTTCTTATACACAAGGCTAATACAGTGAATCGTTCCCTGATCAAATGTAGATACCTTTACCATGCGCATATTGTCTAGAAAGATGTCGAGCACCATTAGCTGGAATTGGTAGTGGGCCATCATCCATCTTCTGATAAACTGCATAAAGCGAGAGTGTAGACTGTGATAATAGGGCACAGAACCATGTCAAGTCAAGTAGCTGTTTATATCTGACTAATGACTAAGGTGGAGATAGATGTTGTATTTCTTTTTCCAGAGGAACTTGTGATAAGATTAGAAATGTCCTTCACAGTCACTGCTTTGTCCTTTAGCTACTCTCCATCCCTAGCCAGTTCTAGTAATTAAGGTGGGACCATTAAGCGTGGTTTTAAAATCCATAAGGCTAAAGGTAGGGGCACTGCCTGGTGGCGGAATCAATAAGAAGGATCTTTCGGTGCTTCTTTTCAGTAAATCTTCAGAACAGTTGAAATGCAGTTGTCCAAGGCAGTACCTGTGTAATTTCCCTTAGTCTAAACAGTTTGTATTAATAATTAAAGAAAATCTTAAACATTTTCAGAGGTACTGGGACGCATTAAGCTCCTTCCAGGAATCCCAGGGCTGCATAGGCTCATCTGCTCAGGGTCTGCTCCAGCATGGGCTCTCCATGGGCTGTACCTCCTTGGACCTCATATGTGGCTGCATTGTGGTGGGCTCCTCCATGGCTGCGTGTGGAGATCTGCTCCGTGTGGTGCCCAGGGGCTGCAGGGGGACAGCCTGCTCCACTGCAGCCTTCCAGCTCAGCTACCCAAACCTTGCCTGGTAAATCCATGTTCTTGACATTAACAGTTATGTAATGATTCCCTTGTAGGATTTAAGGGAGATGTAGTTCTTATGACTGCCTTGTTTTGGATACTGTTGAAGGCATGATAGGGTTGGTCCTTCTGGTGTAAGGAAAGTACTGGCTGGAGGCTGGAGCCATAATGTACCAGCAGGTTATGGGTGAGCGCTGCTGTCAGCCACTGCCTGGAGGGGATTAGGGAGAACAGAAGTTGTCTTCTCTGGCACAGCAAAATAACAAGAGGCAATGACTGCAAGTGGCCCCAAGGCAAATGCTCATTGTAAAAAGGAAAACAAATTATCACAATGAGACTGCTTTGGTACTGGCATGGGTTTCTCAGGGAAGCTGTGGGTCTTCTGTATTTGGAGATACTGAAGATGGGACCAGACAAAACCAGGAGAAACACCATTTCAATTTGAAGGCAACTCTGAGCAGGTGGGAAGGCTGGTTGACCTGACAGATCCACCCTTCTGCCCTCAATTGCAGTTGGGTTTATTTTAGTAGGGTTTGCAAATACATGTACAGGTATTCACATTTATTTTAGTAGGGAGTATGAGCCGCCTGGCTCACAACTACTACTTGAAAGGTGTAGAATTAACAATTAAAAAAAAAGATGTAAGTAATGTGTGACTATTATATTCAATGATGTGGTGTGTGTGCGTATATATAATGTAATTGCAATGCAATTACTCACGACATCCCAACCACTGCCCTGCCAGCAACATGAGGTCCCACCACCCTTCGACCAAAGCCAGCAACCCCCAGGCATTGTCTGCCCCCAGCTGTTGGCCTTCTGTGTGGTGTGACCTAGTGCACACCGCTGTGCCATAAAGGCAGTGGATCTTCCCCACTGAATGGCCCAGCCTGACCCCTCGTGCTCCCACCGCTCAGCAGCGGCCCAAAATTTTGTGTGTGGGTTGGCACTGTCTTGGCTGAAAGCAGGGCACCGTATTTCACTGGCAGCTGGATTATTTACTTTTCAATTTGCAGTGCATTTTTAATGATTGTACAAAATAAGCGTTTGAGTAGATGAGGCTATTTTGATAACTGGAATTAATAACTTGAAATATTAAAAGTAGTGTTGAAAATACAGCCCTCAACTATATAATTTAGGACGATAAAAATTGAGAGATTTTGTTTTTCAGGAACGTTCGTGAAGGATAAATGTGGTGGCTCTTGAATTTCTAGCTGAAAAATGACACGGGCAGCAGTTGCTTCATTCTGTTTCCCGTGTTATCCTACCTTTGGGGAGGAACAAGTCCGCAGTGGAAAAAATATGTTTCAGCAAACCCTTGCCTATCAATTTACAATTTTGATATTGTCAGAAAGACACATTTATAATGATCATTTTCATGATGCAGATATTTGTGCACTGTCCTTAGTTATAATTCATTCTATATCTGCTCTTGAACGTTATTAAATGGAAGTGTTTTTCAGCTGTCTGACTCAGACACGAGATGTGTCTATTTGGATTGATCAGTGGTGAACGGAACACAAAATGTCTGTTTGTATTAGTTGGTGATTTGATTGCCAGAACAGCGCTAGGCACTTTGATACGGATTCTTTTTGAAGGCAGGCGGAAGGAAGATGTAGTGGCTTGAATTTGTCAGTCTGCTAATACATTGAAACATTGGTGTTGGATTTCATCTTAATTTTGCGTGATAAGTTTCCTGTTGTGCACTGTCAGGGGATCCAGATTTTCCTCTACACCATCAGGCAGTTTAGATTTTGAATAGAAGAGTATTACCTGTTGTATGCAGTGGATGGAGGCATTATAGCAATAGTGTACTCAGTAGTATGATACATGCCTGTGTTACATGACAGATCTAGAGCAAAACTAGATTGGGTGAGGCTAAATCAGAGCTGAAGTAGCTGCTTGTAGTGGAAATCTTGGGGAGTCACTGGGAAACAGCATATAGTATGGCTAATGTCAGCACTATTATTTTCACTTTTCTGACATCAGTGTGTTCTTTGCAGCATTTTTCATAATAATAGTATTAAAGTAATTTGTATATAGTGTAAATAGTTTGTGCTTATATATCATATTAACAATGTTTGATTTGTAAAAAAAAAAAAACAAACCCACAAATTGGAAACATTGATTTTTCTCTAGTTCAGATTTTGCATTTAGATGAGTGCTTTCGGATCACATTTTAGGTTTTGCTCTTGGAAATAAGTAGATTTCCCGTTTCATTCATAATAAGATATACGAGTGCCTTATTCCTTTTTTTAACCATTGTTTCCTCTTCCTTTTGAAAGAAGATAATGTCTTCAAAATGTAAATTTTGGTTATAATCATTTCTCTTTCAAAGGTTTCCACAAAACTGCTGATTCTGGAAGAATGACTTGTGCTTACAGAACCTTTAGCTTGCTAATGTTAGTTTGCTAAATTAAATTAGTTGCTTGCTAATTCAACTTCCCAGTCTTAGTTTGTCCATTAAGAAAATTTATATTAATTTATTCATTAGTTCCTGCTTAATTTGTCAAGATGCCTTTGGAGTCTGTCGATCTGTCAGTCATACCATGTATCTTTATCCCTTATTTTCTGGATTCAGCCTCTAGATTTATGTTCTGTTGTAGCTTTTGATGAAGTTTTAATCTGAGTTTTGACTAATTTTAAGTCTTTCCTACTCCATAAGGAATATTTCAAGAGCTGGTGGCCATAGTGGGAATCTGTAGATAAGTCCTTGATTTTATTTCATCTCATCTCGTTTTCCTGTGAGATTGAGGTAGTCTGGAGGGGAAAAAAATATAGATCCAGAAATGTTCGAAGTCTTTGTTAGAAGTCAGCCATTTTCAAATAGTGAGCTCATCTTCAGTTAGTATGGAATTGTTCACAGGATGAAAGGCAGAAGCAAGTGGAAAAGAGTCTCTCAGACTTCTATTTCCTTCCTTTCTTCCCTACTCATTTCTCCACCCTCTTTTCCACCTTACCTTCTCAGACAATGATTTGGTTATATCTAACAGTTCAAGAACATGCTTATTTGCTTTTGTGTTTCAAGTAGAAACTTCTCAAATAATAATTTGCCAGTTATATTCCATTTTCTTAGGTGCCCTTCTGAATTTCTTTGCTTTTTGCTAACATAAGGATACATTCTTTTATTGCTTGTCTTTTTGACTGATAGTATCTGACTGCAAAGATTAAAAAATCCCTGCCAAGAGTTGTAGGCAGGTTTTTTCCATTGTTCTTCATATGTACATATATGAAAGTGGATTTTCTCTGTTCTTCAGGTAATTGCAAGTAAAGTTGGAGCAAGTAAAGTCTGAGCAGTAAAAGACTGTTTAGGAAAGCTTCATAACTTGATAGTGTTTACTTCCAATGTTTCACAAAGCAAAATATGAAAGCTACAGCTACATACCTGCAAGAATACATGAAAACATAGGTAGCTGTATGATTTGCATTGAGTGTATGTATTGCCATTCATTCAAATTCATTGTAATGTTACGAAGATAGAAGACTTTTAATTGAACATGCTATAAAAGTGATAAATCTGAGTTAGATCTACTTTTTGGTCTCTTGGGATTAGACCTTTCGAAGAGATCTATTAATGCGCTTTAAATCTATTGATTCATAGTAGAAACACAAAATTTAAACTCAGAAGTCACTGAGTGAACTTTCCATTAAGTTAGAGAGGCTGTGGTCACAGCTCATTTGATCTTTATGAAGTAGAAAATGTGATGTAGTCCACACTGGCATTCTATTAGAGGAAATCGTGCATTTAACCATGTAGCAAAATACTGTAGACCAATTATGCGAACATACACCTATTTTACACATGGCTAATCTTCAGAGCGTAAAATATTAACAGTGTACCTACTATCTTGTTTTTAAGGCTATTTATTTTTAAACCAAAGATATGAGATAATGCTTAGAATAAAAAATGAATTAAAACTTTTATCGGTTTTCTGCCTGGGAATCAGCCTCCCATACAAGATGAGTGGAAGTTCTTCGGATGACATCAGCACGTTGTAATAGTGCTAATTGTAGTTCTGTTCTATTTTAAATGCCTCTAAAAAGGAAAGGAAAACTTTCAGTTTTAAAATTCATTTCTTAAAATTCCTGTACTTCAGAAATAACTCTGAATGTTTTTGAGATTAAAAAGTTCTGAATTATAACTCAGCTTTCTCCTAGAGTAGGATGTACACGAAGCTATCTAAAAATCTGTACATTTCATAATTTTTTTAAAAACAAAACTAAACCATAAAATTGCTCATAGCATTAGATGTTTAGAATTTAGTCTTGCAGTTCTGTGTGTTTACGTGTACATGGGACTAGATGATCTTAGTGGTCTTCTTCCAGCCTTAATGATTCTGTGTGCATAGGCATTTTTAAAAAATGCCTTCACAGAATAGCAGGAGTTGGAAGGGACCTGAAGAGAGAGCAAGTCCAACCCCCTTGCTAAAGGAGATTCCCTAAAATAGGTTGCACAGTTAGGCGTCCAGATGGGTCTTGCATATCTCCGTAAGAGGAGACTCCACAGCCTCTGGGCAGCCTGGCAGCCTGTTCCAGTGCTCTTTACGGTAAAGGTGACAGAAGTTCTTCTGCGCATTTGTATGGAACTTCCAGTGTTAAAGTTTTAGGCCATTGCTCCTTGTCCTATCATCATGCATCATGGAGAAGAGCCTGGCCTCATCCATTTGCCTCCCACCACTTTTTAGATATTTACGAACACTTTTCTGATCCTCCTCTCAGTCTTCGTTTCCCCAGGCTGTGCAGCTCCTGGTTACTCAGCCTTTCCTTATAAGGGAGATGCTCCAGGCCCTGTATTGTCTTTGTGGCCCTCTGCTGGACTCCTTCTAGGAGATCCCTGTCTTTTTTGAACTGGGGATCCCAGAACTGGACGCAGTATTCTAAATGTGGCCTTACCAAAGCAGCGTAGAGGGGGAGGATTGCCTCCTAAGACCTGCTGACCACGCTCCTTTTAATACAACGCAGGGTACCACTGGCCTTCTTGGCCACAAGGGCACACTGCTGGCTCATGGCCAACCTGTTGTCCAGCAGGACCTCCAGAGTCTTTCCCCACAGAGCTCCTCTCCAGCAGATCATTCCCCAACCTTTATGAAGCTTAATCTTTATACAACTTAGTCATAATAGACATTTTCATACTGCCAGGAAATCAAGTAATGTTGAAAGCTGTGATAAAAGTTATCTGTAAGTTCTAAACATCATGTTAAAATATTGCGTGTGTAACTTGAGGGTAGCTATGGTAGGTAGCTATACTTTTATTTTTCTATTTCCATTCAGATGTCACCATGCCAGCTGTTTAGGCTCTGGGCATCCTGATTGGCAGATTTTTTTTTCTTCCGTATCCCTTGGCCTTTGTGATAAAAATGCTACTGGGAGGAAAGAAAAATCTTTACAATCTAATTCATGATGACATGAACTCTTTTCACCAATAGTTTTGACTTATTCCCTTGCCAGAAATAAATTATGAGCTGGGAAGTTGCAACCTCTATCATTATGAGCTTATTGTGTATATTGGCACAGGAAAATTGGAATGGACATATGAAGATTAATGTGTTGTATGCCAACATGTCCTTTCCTATACAAAACATTTAGTGAATATTGAGGTGATTTGTACAAGAATTTTTCAGAGAATGCCAAAGCTAAGTCAAAGCAAATTAAATGTCCCCATCTGGCTTTGTTATCTTGCAAATGGACTCAGCTATACAGTCTAATTCAAATTACTCCATTATAGCTCTTATTTACAGTGCAGTTTTTCTGAAGTGCTGCTATATGATTCATAGGTCATGATTTTTCAGAAAGATTTCTGGATCTAGAAGATGTTGTCTGAGCTGAGGAATTAAGAAATCTCAACGTGCTAGGTAGCCAGCGTATTCTTAAAACCTGACTTCAGGTTGTTAATACTGCACTGAATTTGAGTGGCAGGAAAACAGAAGTTTTTTACTGCCTAAATAAAAATAAAGAAAAAGATAACCTGTAGCCCAGTTCTCTGGTATGGGGCCAGGGAGCGAAACTGAAATAGTTGTATTTGGCAGTAAAGCTCTGTAGTTAAACAAAGTAGCGTTTGTCTTAGGAGCTCATGGCTGACCCACCTACCTACCCACACTGTAGACTGAAATGATGAGCAGCAACACCAAATACCTGGGAAGTGGCAGAAATTTTGCGTTTAAGTATAAAACTTGAATGAAGAACTGTAACCCTAAATATGATGGCATGAGTGTATGTATACAGAACCACGTGTACCTACATACACCCATGTATAATCTTTCTCCTCCTCCAAAAAGCTGTCGTGTGTGTGCTTGGACTCTAATGTAGTTTTTCTTTGTTTTCTGCACTTAGTGCTTGTGAGAAGAGGAGTATTGGTGCTTAATAAGCAACTTTCCGAAGTATTGGGTTTTCTCTGTTTACTTTTTGGGAGAGAGATGAGCCAGGTCTGTTTAATTTTAAACATTACAGATCTTTGGAACTGTTCTATATTAATTCTGACACCATGAGGTGGGAAGCTAACAGAAAATATTATGATGAAAAGTGTATATGAAGTCTCATTCAGATAAGTATTTTTGTTCTTATTTAGACTGATTTTGTCAGAAAACCTTGTTTATGTTTTACTGGTGATAGAGACTGCACTACTTCCAGCTGGTAATCAGTATGCTTTCTTTAATTTGAGAAAATGCATATGTATTTCTATGTTCAAAATATATCTTTTTATTTTAATTTGTGAACTAGAGGATGAATTTCCATCGCTAAGACATGTATGAACTTGGAGATGACCTATCCTAAAGAAAGGGTGGCTTAAAAGTAACAAGAATGCGATTTTGGCTGCTTATCAGTGAATGCTCACATTTCCCTTTTCTACTGCCACCTGACCAGCATTACATCTCATGGGAAAGTAATTACAGATAGTTCTAATCCCATATTCCAAAATGTCAAGGATTAGTCCAGGCTGTAGGCTTCGCGAAAACTGCACTGTAAATACTCTGCGTCGAATCTGCTGGAATTTCCATTTTAGTACAGCAGATGGTTCTAACTTGGGGGTTGATACCAATGGCTGGGCAGTTTCGTAGGATAAAAATAGATTTTGTAACTGAACAGCATTTGTTAAATGATGCGATGTTGTGTTCTCATAGTTTCTTCAGCTGTAGAATTATAATAGAAAGAAGTCAATAGTACAGGTCAGCTAGCAAAATGTAAGCTCATATTTCAAAAGATAATACTTAAAGTTAAGGTGAAGAGATCCAGTATTTGGCACAATCCTGTCTTGTGCGTACTTAACTAGGTGTCAAGGATTACGGATTTCAATCTAATCTCTGAAAGCATCCCTGGTTTCCTCAGGCAAGATTGCTTGATTGCTGCGTCAGAATTCTCCACTCTGTAAAGCAGGAATCAGTTCTGCTTTCGCCTCTGTGCTCAGGGCAGGGCTCTCTTAAATTACTGCTGTGTTCTGCTGACCCAGGGACTTTGATCTTGGTTTGGAGTATTTTGGTCTTGGTAAAAAAGAAATGCTAATAGCATTGATAAAGTTTACCCAAGGCATACCACCAATACTAAGTGTAACTTTTTACTGATCGGATTTTAACACCTGTGCCAGCAATTTGTAGTATAAAGAAAGCTGAAAATGAATAAATACATATTGATGCTGAGAAAGAATGTTGCAAAGAAAAAAAAAAAAGCAGGAGGTCTTGTATTTCAAGCTTTACAGAATAAAAACGAGACACAGTAAAAACAACTGTGCCCTGTGCAGCCGTGTGCAGATTGTTAGGCTGTTTTTGTGCCAAGCCAAGGGCGAAGCAGAAATTGTTTCTGCCCTAATGTACCCTACTCACCCCAAAGTAGGTGGAAAAGATGAGTTTCTGATTCAGCACATTCTCAGTTTTATGGCTTCAATTGTTTTTTCTTGCTTTCAGCTATACAGTGAACTTGTTTTCCTTGCTTCATCTCTCATTTCCTTCTGATTTTCTTTCAAATATGAAAAATATTTGCTTAGTTGATGTGGTTTAAGCCTGAAGGTGGCTAAGCACCACACAGTTGTTCGCTTGTTCCCCCTCCTGTTCCTTGTGGGATGGGGACAGAGTAGGGAAAAAAAAATGAAGCAGAACTCATGGGTTGAGATAAAAACTACTTAATAAGACAGAGAAAAGGAAAAGGATGATAATTATGACTGTGTGTGAGTGTGTGTGTGTCTATGTATTATACGTATGAATGCATATAACAAGTGATGGATAAGCATTTGCTTACCATGCGCTGACCGTGTACCTGGTGTTTTAACCAGGCACAGCAGTAATGCATGGACAGTACTCCTCAGTTTTGTATGCTGAGTGAATCCAAAGTTTGATATATTTCTTAATTGATCTTTACCTGCTCCACAGAATGTAGAAAACATGCCATGATATTCAAGCTGAATATTTTCCAAATGGAATTTCTGTACCTCAAGAATCAAAACTGCAATTTTCTGGAAGTTAATAGATTGGTTGGTTCTTAATGAAGTGATCTAAGCTTTTCTTACGATTGAGGTGGAAACAGTGTATATTGGAAAGCACAATTTGTAGGAGTCTGTACTACAAATAGTCTTTATCTGCTTGAAAACTTCAAAAACAAATGAACAGAATAAAACTTGCATTTGTGCTTGGGTCTCAGTAGAGAAGCTAAGCATCGTTCAGAATGAATTACTTGTTTGTCCTGCAGTTGGTTCTTATGATCAGGGCAGAGGGAGTTCTTTCTGTCAGTGGAAATCAGTTTTAGCAATGAAATGATGTCAGGTGCCCAAAACTACGGAAACTTCATGGAAATTTACTTCTCTGTCCATCTGATTTCTGACAGCTGATAAATAGAGTTAAAGGGAAACGAGTATTCTTAAATTTCTGAAGTAAAGAGAAATCCAGTGCTCTGGGCACTTGTAGTTAAGGCAAAGAGATTTGTTCTGTATGGAAAAATTTTGGAAAGCCTTTTTGAATGCACATATTCTGAAACCTTGGACGTATTACATGGCATCTTGTATTACCTAGCACGCACTTATCCGAACCACTTACAGTAGAATGCAATTACAATAGAATGCAATTGTAGGAACAGTTTGGGAGTTTCTAATTTCTAGATAAGTATAACAAATAGATTATACCCCTACTTGAGCAGTGATGAAACTAGCTTCATTGTATTCAATATAGTGAACTCAGATTTCACTTTCTTCATCTAGTGCATTCAAATTTTTATAATAAAAAGACTTCAGCGAGGAGAGATTTAAAAAAAAAAAAAAGAGAAAAGAAAGTAAATAAAATGTAAAATGTAATTAAACTTTGACCCCTTAAATTGCTAACCTTCAAAGCTAATGCTGGAGAAGCACAAGATTATTAGCAATAAAAAGAATTTGCTTTGCCCTTTCAAAATTACCATAAACTGAGTGACTGAGATGGAATGATGTTAATATTTAAGAAGTAGGACACTAGATTCTATTATCTCAAACTCTGTCACCTGGTACACTCTGTAGTCGCGTTATCTAATTATTGCCCATGAATTGCATTAGTGTGCCAGCAATTTGTCTACTGTTGGAAAAGTGATTGACATTTGGGTTACTGCTTCGCATTTGGAAGAGTCCTAGGTAGCTCCAAAGAGTCCTCTTCTGTTAAAGGAGATTAGCTTAATTCTATCTATAAAAAAAAGAGTCTGTATTTTAGCATATGTTGCTTATATGTGCCCTTTTAGTCAACAAAAAAGACTTTTTCGTTTTTCTTTTTCCTCAGAAAAGTGAGTTTCTGCGGAAAGCTGACAAACTACTAAATGACTCTTCTGAACTTAAGTTAACTTCAGGGCATTCTACTATTCTTTCACTGGCTGTGCAATCAGTGAAATACTGATGCAAAGAGCAAAAGTAAATATTGCGATGAAGTGGATAGAGGGAAATGTTTGTTTCTTACCATCTGCTGCACTTGTTTAAATCCACACATGTTTGGTTAGTAGATGGATCTAGTTGTAGAGTCATGGTCACGCACACTTCAGTGACCTTTTCTGCTCTGAAAAAGTGAGGCATCACGAAGATGCTGACAGGCTTACCTAACGGGGAAACTGAACTGAAATTTGCTTAGTACACACGTGATATTGTGATATTTGTCTATTTTAGATGGGGTCAAAAAACAGATTAAAGTGTTGTTTGTAAGTACTGATGCTGTTTATGACTTGCTTTTTCCTGCAGGTAATGCTAACTCTTGCTCGGCTTCTTCCTTATTCGCGTCTAAGGCCAGGAACAGACTTGATTTTCTTTAGCTTTAACTATTCTTTCTTAAATAATACTTGTGGGTTACCTTTAAAATAAAAACCAATCATATTTCAATGAATTTTTTTTCTAGCTAAAATACATAGTCTTTCTCAAATGTTCTAGGGTAGTTTTTCCTATTTTATCATCCTTTGGAGAAGCGCTTGCAAACTGCTCGTACAGTTTCTTTCCTTGAGAATTTAAAGGATACTTATTACTCCATATGCCTGAACAAGGGAAGAGCAGGCTGTCTTCCAGCAATTGCAGCGTGCCAGATAGGTTCCATGTCTCTGCGAAGGGTTTGGTTCATGGCTGTGTACAGCTGAATGCTTGAGACTTTCCAGACCAGTGCAATTTGGGATCTAAAGTTGGTTGGAGATGCACAATCACAAAACATACGTAACAATTTATGTGACAAGTAGAATCAAATTGAAAAGATATGTTAAATTACAGTGAGGAATGCAGTTCTCTAGTGGTGGTGATAACTTATGTTAGGAACTTTTTCAGTTCATACTTGAAAACAAGAGAATCCTAAATATTTTCAATTTATTGCTGCTGTGTAAGCTAAAGTTAATGCTCAAACTTATAGGTGATATCAATATAATACAAATAGAATATTTAGGAATGATTAGCTAAAGTGGACAATTGTTTTGGCTAAAATTTGGAGGGGGGAAAAAAGGTTTAGAGTGCTGTTTATGGATCTGTGAAGGTCTCTGCTAATCTGTCTTTATTCCTGTCATTGGAAAATGAAGTCATTTCAGGATAAATCCCCTGCTTGATGGATTACTTACATAGTCACCTTTTTTCAGTCATTATTATCATTGTGTTGTGGCCTTCTGTGGACTGTTTTGCGTAAGATGCACGTTCTCTTCCACCTCCCAAAAATATTTTTAATGGGAGTCCCCACTTTGGAGAAGCTCTCACTTGTGCTGGCTTGGCGTCCTGTGATGGGGTTTTCAGAGCAGCTGACTGGGACGAACTCAACTGAAACCAGAGTTGTGTTTTGAATACATAAGATGGTTGGTAGTTTTGAATATCTTCTGACAGCAGACATCTCAAATGGGGTAGCCTAAATGACTCAACTTTTTGTTGTTATATTCCTCAGTTAGGTGAGTTGGAGTGAAGGAGAAAGTGGGGAAATAGTAACGACTATGTCAAAAAATAGTATTTTGTAGCTGATAATTTGCTCTATCAAGTAGTGTTATTGTGCTCTTTGTATCTGTTGTTATTACCACAGAAATAAATACGAGGCAGTATTTTTGGAGCCATCTGTGTGCA
The DNA here is from genome assembly GCF_002078875.1 of Numida meleagris. Lineage (NCBI taxonomy): Eukaryota > Metazoa > Chordata > Aves > Galliformes > Numididae > Numida > Numida meleagris. The sequence continues at coordinate 11,949,880 of NC_034421.1, read as the reverse complement.
TTAGACTTTCTATTAAACACAGAGGCAAAAAGTGTGTGTGTACCCCCTGCACATACATCAGCGAAGTAGCAGGCTTTACATTCTTGCAAGCTTGTAAGCTTTTGCAAAGCTGATTGTAATCCAGTTTGATATAACCAAGTGATCGCAGTCTGGGAATCCAGAAGTGAACCAGGCTTCTTGGCTTATCTTTATTATCCCCTTTGCAGGCAGATTTGCGAAGCACGGCAGTACCAGTGTATTTCAGGTGTACCGGGGAGCTCCCTCCAGTTGTGTTTCTGAGATCAGATTATTTGGTCATGCTTCGAGTCATTATCTGGAATGCTCATTCTTTGCCATAACGTTTCCGCTTGCATAGGATGTGTTTTCTGGGCTGGAAGTGGTGCTCTGAGTGAGAGCTGCTTGGCTCTGTGCTGTGGTGTATGTGGAGCTGCAGCTTTAGCAGGGTCAGCATTAGCATGATGGCAGAACGGGAATGGAAACCATAATTTAGGATTATCTGTATGTTTTCATTGAACGAAAGCATTACCGGACTGCTGTTTCTTAAGAAAAAAAATCATCTGCCATTGTGTAAAGCTTAGCTTATCCAAATATATGCAGGCCGTGTTACAGGACTGAGGGACTTCATTAAATGCACAGTGCAATATAAACAGTTTTGTTTAGGAATGAAGAATGGCATGATTCTCTGAGGTGAAAGCTGGCAGCCAGTCAAATTCCCTAGCTTTTATTCATTTTAAAGGTAATGTTTCAATTTCATATTTTGGTCTTATTTCTCTCATTGGAAATGAGAGGGGGTCACCTCAGAGCAGTAATTCCTTCCACCCTAAAATAGCTGTCAGAGATGGTTGGAATGAGTTGCCTCTGGAAATGCAGATAAATATGTATTTTTTTTTTAAATTCTAGAATTTCATTTTAAGTATAGGTATATTTGAGCTCTGATGAAGGGTACTGAGAGATGTCTGCATGTATTATAGACTTGAGGTTGTACTTGGAGAGGGACAGGTGACTCATGGTGACTTGTGCATAACTGTGCATCTCCTGAGTCAAATGCTGGGCTTCATTTTGCTTCAAGATTCTATTAGTACCAATAATGAAGCAACTTTACCATTAAATCGGGGAAAAAAACAACAAAACCCTTTTTGCCTTAAAAAATATCATGTCGAAAAGGTCACAGCCATATGTGGCCGCTGAGAGATGCCTGGTAATAATGTCTGCATGTGTAGTGATGGTAATCCAAAGTTCTTCAAATGCAGTGAAAATGAAAGCGCTGAGTGGGAAAATCTATTGCCAAAGAAACAGTCATTTCTTAGTATTTAAGATTCTTGCTTAAAATGCTGTTAAAGTTAAGTGGGGCCAGACGTGGAGCTGATGACCAGAATGTCATATTTGCAGCCTACACAGCAGCTGCTAGATTTTCAAAATAGCTCAAAGCTTAACAGCTCCCGTTCTGCGAGGCACAGAGCTCCTGCAGAAGCCTGCCTCACATTTGGGTGCCAGAATGAGATCTGAACTCTCCTGGGAGTCAGATCTTCATGAAAATCTGTGAGGACACAAAAAATTTTGCTTTTTTCATGAAAAAAATCATTTTCATAAGCTTTTCTATGACATTCTTTCCTGAGAGACAATGATTTTCAGGGGTTTGTGGTACAAAATGTTACTCTTTAGCATTCCTTAAGCTGTCCCTTCACTTCTATACTTGCTGATGTTAGCAATCACAATTTATCGTCAATATATATTTTATCATTGAATGAATACTAAAAGATATGATGTATGTGCAATAAATGTGTATATGCAGCTAGACTTGCGCACATGTACACGCATGTGATAGAAATGTCTGTGCACGTGTAGTGTAGGTGTTGCTGTGTGCCTTTCCCATCTCATCGATCTTGGTGTAATAGCTGAACCTTTGGAAAAAAGATCTCATTCATATCTGAAGATGTTTTCAGAAAGGACCTATGCATCCACCTACACTTCTTGAATTTATGGAATGTTTCCTGAAATGAGAAGAAAGCTGTGCACTCAGGCAAGAATATATATACCAGGAGCACTAATATGCTCTTCAGGAGCATTTATAAAGACAGAGGAAAAAGTTCACTGCCCCCAGGGAAATCTATTTTTTTCCCTTTTGTAGCATCTCCACTCAAACAAATATACTGAGAAAGCAAATTCAGCAGCAGATGCATAAGCAAACAACTTAATTTTAATGGCAGCTTTTAAGTTGAATTATTTTGCTATTTTAGCTTAGGCACCATTAATGTAAATATGTATGAAATTCATATTATGTCATACGTATACTGTGTTCTAAAACTCGAGTCCTTTATAGGAAAAAAAGAAGGTAATACAAAATATTTTCTTTCATCCTTCCATTTCAGAACTGCCTTTTGGCATGTTTGAAATGTATGTATATTTTTCCCCCATTAATTTGTTGGCATCTAGGAAGGCTTAACTGTATTTTTTCTGCATTTATCTAGAAGTACTAAGCCCTAGAGTGGCTTTGATTTGCAAATGAAAGGATTACATTACCATTGCCCAGCTGCAGATAGATATTTGCTTCCAAGGTTTATGAACTTTTGCTACAAGAAACTACAGCTCAATTTATTTACACGTCTGACAAGATGTCAGTGTAAGTCATCGGATAAACTGGCAGTTCAGTAGTACCTGTGTGATGCACATTTGGAGTGATTCTGTTCTAAAATATGAAATCTGCCTGACGTTAAGGACCAGCTGGAGGTAGTGTGCATAGATGATGACCTTAAGAGCTTCCCAGCTCTGTATGAATGACCTGGAGCCTTCCTGAACTAAGCCTAAGGCTGACCTCAAGAGTTCGTTGTCAAAGATGTGACACTGACTGTGGAGGAACATAGAAAATGTGTAATTTCCTTTCCTCTTACTCGCTGTTATTTTTAAAGGCAATAGTGGCACTTTTTTGCCTTTTAAATGGACTTATGCAAAGTGAATATAAGAGTCTTACTCTAGGTGCCAGAAGACAAAATCACTATCTATAGATTGAACTTCTGAGAGGAAGTCACCTTTAAAAATGTATTTATTTATGAAAACTTCATCTCCTGCCGTGCGTGAGGGGACATCTGAACATTGCAAGGAGTTGATAATGTGGTGTTTTTGTTGCACCTGATAAAACTACAGGCAACTATATTCAACTAAATCAGCAAGCAAAAATGTCAAAATAAATGAAACATTGGAAATCACAGCTAAAGGCAGTTAAAAATTTTAAGTCAAGTAATGTCTCAACTTGAAGATTAAGATTAAAAAACCTACTAGTTATATGAAGTGTATGTAAACATGTTGAAATGTGTTTGCTGGCTAGGTAGTGAGCATGATAGCTGCTATCTGGGTGCTGAGATGTCACAGCACTGCTGTTCAATACATTAACTCCGATGGAGTTGATGGTTGAAGTGGGGCAACGTTTCTCCAGCTTTCTGCTTACACCTTGGAGATGTCAGGATGTGAATTACTGGTACTCTTTGCAGTCCAGCTAAAAAATACTTCCTTATGTATCCTTGAGTAAAATTTGAAAGAGAAGATGATGATTAATCAAAAAGTTATGATTTCCTAATATGTCTTAAAAAGGTCATTTCCAAATACATCTTACTCCTTATTCTTCTGTCCTTGCATACTTGCTTTTCAAAAGGATTTCCTACCTCTCCCTCAGCATGCAGAAAGATTACGAAAAGCTGAAAAATTGTTTACCAGTATAAAGTGGGCCTGAGATTTCTTTGATAGGTGTTTTCCTTAAAGAGAAAGGGAGAACCTGGTATTTTACATTATGTCTATTTAGCGTCTCAACAGAGGAAAAAAGAGGCTTTATTCTTATTAAATCCAGCTTCTCTTGATGATTCCCCTGACTCACAACATCAGACCTTTAGTCCTTGAGGAGCTCTGTTCTTGTGCCAGCAATGCTTGGGCTGATCTACTGGATGCCTTTTGGGCAGGTTGGCTTACAGAATAATCTACGTTTTGTTGGTTCCTTACAATGATTGATTTAGGGTGCTAGATGTACTTTTTGATTCATCATTTTAATGTGAACTAGCAGAAAGCCTCCCCAGGTGTTGAAGTGGAATGTAAAAATTTTTTGCTAGCACCATCACTTGATGAGGTCATGTGTTTGCATTTCATGTAATTTCTATGCTTGGAAATGAGCGCTTTCTGGACTTCTGTGAGTTAACTTTCCAACTTTGCACTTCTATAAATTAATACCTGTTGTTCCTATTTTGCATGCGGTAAGAAAAGCATTTAAGTATTAATTAGTGTGCCCAAAGTCACTTCAAACGTAATGATTGACTTGAAACTGAACTGGTGGTCCATTGCTTGAACTGCTTCAAGCACCATTATGAATTCTCTTTCAAAACAATCTTTAGAATCTTACAGGATCAGACATTGACAGAGGCTCTGTAAGTTAACTTACTACCCTGAAGAGCTTGCAGTCTAAGACGAGAAAATGGAAGGGGCACAGAATTACAGAGAAATGGTTATCTGCCTCAAGTCCTGCACAGCCATAGGCAAAAGAAGAAAGTATTATTCGCTATCCAAAGTAATTTCCATGATACAATTTTCACTGGGTATTTCTACAGTCCTTATTTGTCTCATAGCTCAAAGACTTTTCTGTATTTCAGAAGCTTTTTAAAAGTAATTTACTCTAATGGGAATGGCTTAGTTGGAAGTTCATTTTAAATCTAACTTTAAAGGATGAGGAGTGTTATCTAAAGATTAATAAATATTCAAAGTCAAAGTGTTGATGCAGCCTGTCTGCTGGGCAGGGAAGGATGCATACTTGTCCTTTTCTGTGAATAGTAGGAAAATACTAAGTACCTTTGTGTTCCTATGTGTTCTCTTAGGTGTATATATAAAAAAAAAATACATGTACGATAGAAAAAAGTTGTGTTTGTGATAACTTTCAATATTTTTTTATTGTTTTCAAAATCTATTGCGCCATCCACATTAACTAGCCAACAGGGTCATAGCGCTATAGCACTGAAGCTACCTTCATCTTTGTACTAAGACAAGCTTAGGCATGTGGTATGTTTCTGTATATTTGATATAAAATAGCTGTATGTGTCATTTTCATAGTTGTATGATGCCAGACACGTTGAAGTTAGTTGTCATTGAAGGGCATTAGTTTTCAGGTCTGTGCAATACTGGAAGCTGAGAGAGGACTAATGGCAGAAAAACTGACTTGTCTGTGTGGGTGCAAGGTGATAGGAAGTCACCCCTGCAGAGATTGAGTCTGTCTGTAACCACAGTCAATATTCATGCTTTGTCCCTGGTAAAAATCTGAGAAGAAAGGAGTGGGTTGCTAAAATCATCAGATAAAAGGATTAGGGTAAAGTTCTATAGCTTTCTCCAAAACTGTTGCGATTTACATAGCATAAAGAAAAAGAAAACTTTGTATTCTAGATAAATGGATAAGGTGATGAGATAAAATCTTCAAGTGTAGTTTCTATTGAAACAAAACAAATCTATTTTCATTACACTTATTGCTCAAATGAATTCTTACATTTATATGAATTTTACACGCTTGATTGCTTCTTGAATTTGACACAGAGTGATGCAGCCCTATGGCCCCTCTAATTCAGCTCTCTTAATTTCAAAGATTATCAAAGAAAAATTCTGGATGCTGATCAAGTATTATATGTGGGAGTATTCGTTAGGAAGGAGATGGCTAAAAGGAACAGCTAAATACTGAGCATGGAAATTAGATCTTATTTCTGATCACTAGGGAAAGACTTCCACAGTCTATAACAGAAGGAATTCAGAAGTTAAGAAAGAGGCAGCATAATGTATTCTGAAGAATCTGATTAAAAAAAAATAATAATAAATCAAAGCTTACATGCTGACCAGGGAAACTGTCGCTCTAAAATGCCAGAAAAAAATAGTTTTTGTGCTAGGCTGAGGTTGAAAACAACTCATTATATCAGTGACATTGAGCCTGGTTTCCTTATCATAGGCTAATAATGCTGATAAATTTAAAACAAACAAACAAACAAAAAAAAAAACCAATTGACTGAGGACTGAAGCAATTGTTTCCTGTGGGCAGCAAAATAATTTGAAACAAAGAGACTTGCACAAAGATTTTCATGTTTTTTTGAAGCTGGAGTTGCTGTGTGGATTGCTTCAGGCGCTCCCCAGCACGTCAAGCACTGCGTGCCAGCACGCAGCGTCACCTCGTGGGTTTTAAAGGCGTACTGTGGAGTTCAATTTGAGATAGGGAGAACAGTTCGGTGAAGAACTGGGGCCTATTCTGGATTATAAAAGAAATGTCTTGTTTCTTTCAAATAATGGCTCTAAATGTGAATGGAATATTTCGGTTTATTGTTCTGATGACAGGTCTCTTGGGGTGGGAGCGCCTTTGTGCTTGGCATTATCTTTGAAATATCAAGTAGGAGAATGAGGGAGAGAATGCCCGCGTCTGTGTGCTTCAAGCAGCTACTTTGCAAGCGTTATTATATGAGGTCTAGGTTGTCAGTGATGGTCCCTGGGAAGCGGGGAAGCTGTTTTTACTGTTTTGCTCAGGGAATGAGTAGTGCTCTTAAAGCATACGGCTTGAATCTCCTTCACATAACAATAAATATGCGGGTTGTGCTTTGAGTGGGGGTAAAATTAGCATAAGAAGAGAACGATGTGGTATTATAAAGTTTTGTGCAGTACTTAGTATCAGAAGACTTTTCTCAGCGGTTGTTAAAAAGTGTGACTAATGTTTCCATGTTCTCCTCAACGATGTGATGCATCTGAAAATTGCTATTTCACAACTGAGTCAAGCAGAGGTGCTGTTTTCTGCTAACGAGCAATCTTAATTCTTTTTACTTCTGTAGCAGTTCCGTTTGCACGCGTGTTCAGATACGATGTGTATCGCATTTTCAAGCACTGAAAATATGATTTTTTTAAAGATAAACTGCCTTGTTTTTGTCTGGTTTAGTTTTGTGCTATACAGTGTGCTGAGCAAAGCACGTTTTATTTCTGAAGTTAGTACTGCAGTTATATTCATAAGGTAAAGAAATAGAAATATATGGTAAATCCCTCTGAAAATCAATGGCATTTGCTGTCATCATTGCTGGAAGAAAATACTTTCTCCTTTCCAGTTTGTGTTGAGGCTAAAAAGTGAGCTTATAAGGTTACTTATCTGCAAGTGACCTTATGAATAATTTTTTCTTTCAGCGTTTCAATTATGATTTCGTGGTTAATATTAGTTCTTTATACTGTGCTCTCTGATCAGATTCTTTTTCAAGTGTATAACAGTGGCTGTAACTTCTGCCTTGCACTATTGAAGTGAGTTTGCTGATATCCTTCTATAGTGATGCTTCCACATTCTCATATTAAAGCTGCCTTATTACTTTGCTGAAGCATTGTTATACTAAAACTAAATACTTCTAAATATATGACTAGGAAAAATGTTCAAGCTTCCTCCATTTTAAAAACCTGTGCCTTTGAAGCACTTCTACCACAGTAGTTTTAGTGCAACTAAAGAGAACAAAGAACGTGATTCCTTGAAAATCAGCATATCTGACAGAACTCTAAGATTAATGGACAAAATCCCTGGGAGGAAGTGGAAGCGTTCTCATTAACCATAGTGATTTGGGATAGAACTCAGAGGAAGAGAAGTAGTCACAGTAACGATACGTAAAGGTGGATATAGAAATGGTCACTAATGAGCATTCTAGAAAGTTTTTGTCAATAGTGAGGTGGTTGCGTTGGGATGAGTGAACTCTCAGCGCGCAGTGCAGTGGTCATTGAAAGTCGTACTTCTCCAGGTGACCTTCATCCTGTTTCAAGCAAGCCATTTACTTCCTAGGGACAAAATTAGTTTATGGAAGCTGATTTGAAGGTGTGTTGGATTACAGCAGTGAAGAAATGTAGTAAAAATTGACTTTCGTTCTTAAAAGGTGTCAGTGCGTAAACTGGGAATTGTCCTGCAATGTGAAAAAATATTTTGTATGAGAAAATCAGGCTGTTTTTTTTCAGGTAACGCTTTCATACCTGAGATTTTTTTTGCATGAAAAGCATTGAGAATGCTTTTGCATTACTGGTTTATTGATGTAGTTGCTGAAAGATGGAGTGCCGCATTTACAATTCTAATTCTAAAAGCTTTATTAATTATAGGGAAGTTGCATTGATTTTGGTATGTTCTCAGGATGAAGAAAAGTTCTGAAAACTAAGGCTCTTAGTAAGGAGCCAAAAATACAGACTGAGAACACTACTGGGAACGCCGCTTTGAAAATTTGGATCTGAGATTTTAAATGGTTCAGCCTGGTAGTACGTGAGACTACAATCAGTCTGAATTAAAGACAAATTATAACTTAGAATGCTTGTGCAGGTCTATGGCTGTACCATCATGAATTGTTAGTGAAGGCGCTTGCACTTGGAAACATGTTTGTGACTGACAAACAACTCCAGACTACTTTTAATGTAACTATAAACTGTGCTACAAACAGAAATGGGGAAAAAATGATTACATCTAATAGGGTAGCAGCTGTAAGGGTACTGTTGTATTAAGTGAGTTAATGAATACCGATCTTGAAGCAATAAATCAACATGCAAACAGTCTACGCTAATCAAGTAAGCAGAATTTTTCAGAGACTTAAAATATATTAAACGAGCACTTCAGCCAAGAAGTGCCTACAGATTTTCTTCTTTGATCTGGTTATAATCTGTGGAACAGCACACTACTCTATTTCTCTTCTGCATTTTCTCTTCTTGTGGTTTTTGTTATCTGTTTGCGTTAAGTATAGAACTTGCAGAATTGTTCCCATCACTGTTAAATCCTGTGCCGGTGCAGGAGGATTTTCTGTGAGATCATCAACAAGAAGGTTATTGTGAGAGCTGTGGCTGGGGAATGGCAGAGGCTGCTGCAAGTAGGCAGGGGCTGGGTGTGGGTATGTACGAACGTATACAGGGGTACACAAGTCTGCGTTTATATATTTTTATGCACCTGCTTCTGTGTACAGGTAGTGTCACGCTAGTGCAGAAAAAAAGAGAAAGGACTTATATTTCTCTACATCTTGAGACTATTAATGATTTCTTAGTAATGAGTTACTGTTTGGCTCTAAATATTTAATAGAGAAATTACATTTCGTATGCCATGGGTGTAATTCTGGAGTCACTTTTTGCAGGATTATGAAAAGTGCTCTTTCACAGTCCAAAAGCAGTTGGGTCAGTTTAGGCCCTGAGCTTACAGACGTTCATATGCATGTAGACAGGTGTATTTTCAGGAAAGTATTTGCTATGCAGAAACAAAACCAAAAAACTACTTGCCTGTGCCTTTGCAAGGTGCAGATCTTAGCTTATTCTATTTGTATTTGCACACCTTGGCTTTCTCCTGTTTATTTCCATTTGCACAACTGTTTCATCTGTTTTTTAGGTTGTAAAGATTTATGGTACATCTAGTTTACTTACAGATGAGACTGGTAAACCTCCAGATCAGGGGGAGGTGATGTGTGTTGGGGGCATTTTTGGGCCATGCTTGCATTTCTGTTTGAGTTGCCTGAGAATCCATCACTGAAGAATCAATAGCTACCTTTTACGTTTTCTCAGTTTATACTTGCCTTTTTTTAGATGTGGAAAATAATACCAGTGAGACTTCTGTAGCTGATTAAAGTATTCAGAGGTCTTCAGTATTTGACTCTTCCCTTTATTTTGGGAATAGATGGATGCTTTTGCATCATGAATCATTCAGCTCTGCTTCTGCAGTCTCTGTGCTTTTCTGAGATCAGAAACACGCCGTTGACCTGCTTCTTGATAGTTCCACAACAGCAAACTTGATTCATAACAGCAGGAGTGGGGGGGAATAAAAAGAGCTACCTCAGTTTTTCAGGCTGCTTGTCAAAGCTGTGAGTAGCAGGTGAAGGTCTGCATTGTCTGCTGGCGGAATGAGAAGGATGGAAACATGCTCATCTTGATGGTGACTCAGAGATGGACTGTCTTTGCATTAACAAAGTAAAAGGATGGGATATAGCTGCGAGGAGTAATTATTCCATGCAGCTCAACTGCCTGGCTTTTCAGAATGTGCAAGATGTAAGAAACCATCAGGAAGAAATCCAGTACAACACAAGTCTTATGTTTGGGCTGCTGGCAAGTATCTACTTCAGTGTCTTGACAGGGCTGGTTTACTGAGAGTCCAGCAGTAAAATGCACAAATCAAATTGGTACAAGCTCCTTATTTGGCCGTTGCTATCTCTCCCTGTAAGATGCTCAGGGAATGCCTTAATGTAGGTGAGGATTGATGTAAAGGATTTTGGCATAAATTTCTTTAGTTAAATGACATATTGAAAAAAACAGTGCAGTGAAGCAGCATTGAACTGATTTTCTTGTTAACCCAGCCCTATTTATATTAAGAGATAGACAAATGCAATGGGATTATCCTGCATTATTGTGATTTTTTTTTTGGTTCTTACTATCACTGTCAAAGCGTTTACATCCAGGATTACTGATAAGTAACAATTTACAAGCAGAGCTGATCTTCAGTTGTCCAGACTACAAATCTAGTTAGCTCAAATTGCATGCCAGTAGAAAAGCATCCAAATTTTAATTATAGTTTGCAATAAATAAAAGACAAACCTTGTTGGTTGCAAGCTCCAGAGCTGTAGAGTCTGATAGTACCTTAAATTTCACCTGGAAATGTTGCACTTGTCCACTTTAAAAAGAACAAAAAATGGTTTTATTTCTTCAAAAATGATGTTGCTGGGGAAAAAAGGCCATATGCAGTTAATAGAGCAAGAATTGTTCATACTGAGACTATCAGTCTTTTGCGCACTGACATTGATGTTAGTGTCAGTTGACAGTGAGCTTTTATAGTCAATCTATTGAAGTACAAAGGGCCATGTTTTGAAAACTGTCATTAAAATGCCTCTGGTTTGTAGAGCAGCACATCCTTTATTCACTTATAATGGAATTCGCCATAACAGATGAGACAGGGCAAATGTTGAAAATGTTAGCACAAGAGGAAAAATGGGATGAAGCACTTTTGTTCTTGTTAATCCTTTTGTTCTTTCTAAATTAGAAGCTCATCTTAAAAAAAAAAAAAAAAAGTAGTTCACTCAGTTTGGTTAATTCGTTTATATGATTTTTATGATCAGAAGTTGTACTGCTTTCCAGCATGGTCTTTCAAATGGGTTTTCAAGCAAAGCAAAGTTATCTGTTAATTTGAGTAATGCAGACAAAAACTAATCACTTTGAAACTGCATGCTACCTCTGCTTTACTCATTGCCACAACATATTGATTGGCCTCATTAATCACACCAAATAATCCGGAGGAGTAAGCCCTCTTTGTTGTCCCCCACAGTACCATGCAGATTCAACTCCAGTTGAAAGTTGCCCAAATTTTCTCCCTACAGTGGCATCTCTGTTGTTCTTCCGTGTTGCCTGACCTCATTTCCAGCCTCTGTACGCTTCCATTTTCTGCCTAAGCCACGCAGGAAGATCTCTCTGCAGCCAAACCAAACTTCTGCTCTACCTGCCTGATGCTTTAGAATCACCTGCTACTGCTCTCTTAAGTAATGGCTCTTAAAAAGTGACCAGCACTGTTAGACCCTAATGCTTCAAAAGCTGTTTCCCAGGGGACCTTTCTAACTAGTTCCTTAAGCAGCCTGAAGTATGTTCTTCCCTTATCCAATGTTGAAGTTCTGTTGGCAGTTTTCTTCTATTGAGTTTTTAATCACAACTATTTCATGTTCACTACGGCCAAGACGGCCACCAGTTGTCAGTTCACCCACAAGACTGTCTCTGTTTTCAAGCAACAAATCCAGGAGGGCACCTTTCCTAGTTAGCTCTCTTAGTACCTGTACCAAGAAGCTAGGTTCAACGTGACTCAGGAATTTCCTGGACATGTTTGTTCTGCTGTGTGGTATTCCCAGTTAAGACTAGAGAAGTTAAAGTTGCCTAAAAGAGCAGCTGATCTCCCTCATGATATCCCTCATGCTTCATAGCTTCTTTTTTTCTTTTGTTCCAGTATTGTTAGTGCTATCTTCACAGATGTACTGGTTTGGATGATAGAAGTTGAAAACAGATACTGTGAACACTGTCTAGCTACAACTTCCTTAGGTTGAATTTAAATTGCTGATTGAATAGTGGAGGACTTTCTGTCTCCTTTATCAAGATGTTTCTTCTTCAATTCCTCAACAGGACTGGTGTGCTTTATGTGAAGTATCCATACATTTACTGAGAGCATGATGAGAGCCTTTCAAAGTGCAAAGCACTTGCAAGTCTTAAGGGCTTGTTTTCTTATGTTTGTGTTTTAAACACATCAGTTTTCCAAAAGCTACAGTATTTTCTTTGTTCTTTTGGTCAACTTTTGTCTTCCTACATTTTCTTGTGTTAGAAAAATAGTTTGGCTTTCAAACTATTATGGTCAGTTATTTTAGTATGGATTATTGACTCATATAGATTTTTATACAATGTTACGGATATACAAAATAGGAGAGGTGAGAGGGTAATTCTTTATCCTTTTTGTTTTGTTCTTTTTTAAAATTCATTTGTAAATGATCTTGGTACAGTTGCATGGAGAGAAAAGACTTCAGGAAGTGCTAAAAATATCCAATTTGTGCAAGAAGAGGTTACCAAACTTGTCAGTGCCAAGGTTATTATGTGTACTTGAAACAGATTTATGGCATGGTGACAAAAAGAAAAGATAAGAGGACTGAATTTTGGAAATTTGTATTCTAAAAGTTGCTTAACCTTGATTATTTTGTGGATGTGTGAAGGACCATGTTGAGTTGCCCTGAACGTATTGGTGGACTGTTCAAGAAGTTGTACTATCCGCATACCGCAATGAGCAATACAAGGAGGCTGATAACAGTGGACAAGGAGAACTCTGAGATATGCAACAACCTTGTTTGCCTCAGTCTTTACTGGAAAGTACTCTTCACACAGCCCTCAAGCGGATGGATGGTAAGGCTGGGACTGGGTGAGCAATGTCGCTCCCACTATAAGCGAAGATCAGGTTTGTGGCCGCCTCAGGAATCTGAACGTTCATAAGTCTGTGGGTCCTGATGAGATGTATCCCAGAGTCCTGAGGGAATTGGCTGATGTAGTCACCAAGCCACTCTCAACGATATTTTAAAAGTAATGGCGGTCAAATGAAGTCTGTGGTGACTGGAAAGAAAGACTATGTTATTCCCATTTTTAAGAATGGTAGAAAGGATGATCCGGGGAATTACTGACGTGTCAGCAGCATCTTTGTGCGGGGTAAGATCGTGTAATAGATTCTCCTGGATCCATGCTAGGCACATGGAAGAGAGGGAGGTGATACAAGATAACCAGTATGGTTTCACTAAGGACAAGTGCTGCCTGACCAACCTGGTGGCCTTCTATAACTGCATCGATGGACAAGGGAAGAGCCAATGATATCTGTCTGGACTTCAGTAAGGTCTTTGATGTGGTCCTCCATGATGAAATTCTTCTCTCCAAATTGGAAAGATATGGATTTAGTGGGTGGACTGTTCAGTGGGACAAGGAACTGGTTGTGAGATCATAGCCTGAGAATGGTGGCTAATGGCTCGATGTCTGGATGGAGATCAGTGACTAATGGTGTCCTAGAGAAGTCAGTAATGAGACTGACGCTCTTAATATCCTCATCAATTACATTGACTTTGGCACTGAGTGTACACTCAGCAGATTTGCAGATGACACCAAGCTGTGTAGTGTGGTTGATATGCTTGAGGGATGGGATGCCATCCACAGAGACCTAGACTTGAGCAGTGGGCCCAGGAGAGCATCATGGGCTTCAACAAAGCCATATGCAAGGTGTTGCGCCTGGACTGTCGCAACTGCTGCTATCAATACAAACTGGGGAACGTAAGGATGGAGCACAGCCCAGGCAAAAAGGACTTGGGGGTACTGGTGGATGGTAAGCTGGACATAAACCAGCAATGTGCCCTTGCAGTCCAGAAAGTCAACCGTATCCTGGGCTGCACCAAAAGAAGCGAGGCCAGCAGGTCAAGGGTAGTGATCCTGCCCCTCTATGTAGTAACTTCACGAGGATGAAGATTAAGGCATTGTTTTTACATGCTTTGCTGAGTTAAGTCTGAATCCACAGTGTAAAAGCTGCCCTAAAATCAACTTGACTAACAAGAAAAGTAGCGCAAAGCAACTGTAGGCAGTGCTTCACCTTCACCATCTATGAGCTTGAGGGAGGCAAAGGAAGGCTTCCAAGGCCATTTCGTGCATTTCATTTCTCTGCAGCTGTGCAAAGACACCCATGGGGCCAGCCCAAGTCAAAGCAGGCTCTTGGGAGCCAACCAGGCATAAAACAACTCCAAAATAAAGGCTGCACAAAGCCGCGTAGAAGCAAGAAAGCATTCTGTTAGCCAGTAATAAAGCCTGGTAGGTCTGTACTTGGATACAGAACATATATCATGTTCATTATATTAATTTTGAGGTCAATCTGAGTTTGTTAGTTCATTGCAGCTTGTAATGTAAATTAAAGTTCCGCACAGACTAGACTAGAACTGTTTGCTTTTTGAACTGTTTTGGAGTAACTTAGTATATACAGGAATAAAGCCTTATCTTTCACGTGACACGCCTTTCAGAAGAAATCCTATTTAATGTCAGTCATAACTGACTTAGTGTTAATATCTAAGCATGTTTACTTGGATTTATATAGATTATAAAACATTTCAACACAACATGTATTAAAGACAGAATGCTTATGCTTCTTGATCCCCGTTGTTTTTATAGTTCATTGAATCAATAGGTTGGTATTCATCATTTGTCTGCAAAGAAAGTGAATGCAGTCTCTCAGTCAGCTTGCCCTAGAACGCCTCTGGGAATAGAATACTTGTTCAGCTGCAAAAGATATTACTGGTGTGTAGGCTGCTATGTTCACTTTCACCATCTATAGAGCCTTTTCTCTGCCTTCCATTGCTTCTCGTTGCCACAGAACGTACTGAAATGGGTCGTGGTGCTTGGTTTTTGACTAGGTAGACCTTACTAACTCGTCATTCAAATTTGAGAAGATGATAGGTTCAGCCTCTAAAGCTTCAGCATTTTTTTCATTATTCTGGCCAAGAACTGGGAAATCAGTTATCATTTTACTCCATTTACAGAGAAATTACTGCCTGTAGTTCTGAATTCTTGCAAATGATAGTTCATTTTCAGACTCAAAATTACAGTAAAAGCGATGAGATGTAAAACTTGGCCAATTTTCAACTCAGTCCTCTTCATGTTTTCTAATTGAGGGCTTCTGAAACTTTCCAGACTTTCATGGCTGTAGGAATGGCTCCTATGTGTGTCTCATTTGGACTTACATGCTTTGGAGAGAAAAAAAAATTAGGAATGTATTAATAGAATCTATTTCAAAGACTTACCAAGTTACAATGTGCTGTCTACTGGTATATGCCAAAATGTCATCTAAGAGTAAAAATCTGCTGTGAGTTCAGTACAGGTCTTTTAAAAATGTTTAGGTTTTGGAATTTGGAAATTATCAATAATGTATTTATTTGGACTAAGGATGTGTAGTACATCTATTAATATTGATTTGGTCAATTTTAGTCAGTGACTAGATTTCTCGTGTATTAAATTCCCTGCATTCACGTCTGTCAGCTGTGGGCAGCTTTCTGTTTGCGAACCTTTTTATGCTGTCATGTCAAATGTTTTCCATTTTCTGTATACTGAGAAAAATCCATAGATCAGGTTCTCTTCCAGGTCCCATAGTACACAAGGGAGAAGAGATTGCTTGCTGACACCCATCTGTTTGAGAACATAGCAAAAATCATTGTCTGAGTTACAGGGCTGTGAGCAAAATGCATTTCATACTGTTACCAAACTGGCTGCAATTGACATCTCCATCTAAAAATGTAATACTGTGAGAGATAAAGGTGTTATTTCTGTGAGAGAGAAGTCTAATCTCAGTTCTCAAATGACACCTATCCATGAAAGAAGTGAAGGGAATCAGCTGCTTTGTTAGCTTTAATATTTTAATTCAAGTAGCTTGTCTGATCTGACTTTTGTCCTTCACCACAAATAAAAATTTTACTGATGAAGAGTCTCAACGTTCAAGTAATTTTGACTTGAAATACTAGGGGTTCACTTCTGACTTCCCAGCTGTGAATTATTTACATATAAGTATTTGTGTATAGGTGGGTTGTATACTAGTCCAACTGTGGTCAATATGTCTATTTTATTTTAGCATCTGTGTTGTAGTTCAACATTAGGCTGTCACGACATGTATCTTTTTGCTTTCTTTCCTTTTCTTTCTCCTCAAATAAAGTAAGCTGTTCGTGCTTCAAATTTTGGGTATCTACTTGTATAGTGACCAAGACTTCTTAAGTACTGCTTGGGATTTTTTTGGTGTTTGAAGTTGAAAGTGTCCTTGAACTTCATCATACACGTTTCAAGGAGATTCTGCTCCAAAGAGGTGCTGTGTATATGATGATGCCCTTTTTTCCTTAAGGAACAGCTTTTTGTTTTAAAAAGGGTAATCTTTTTTCTCAATGGGGGATCAACTCTGTGAGATGCAGAGCTGATAACTTTTATATTGTAGGCCTTCACTTAGCAGGTAGTAAGAATGAGTTACTTCTCAAAGTTCTGATTTTCACTTGAAGCAACTCAGAAGCTCTGGCCAAGATGTGCTGCAGTGTCCGGCAGCTCGCTTGGTGCAGTTCCTGGAGCTGCTCTGTAATTCTCAGCCACAGTGGCAGGCTCT
Organism: Numida meleagris; assembly: GCF_002078875.1. Taxonomy (NCBI): domain Eukaryota; kingdom Metazoa; phylum Chordata; class Aves; order Galliformes; family Numididae; genus Numida; species Numida meleagris. The sequence goes on along the minus strand of NC_034421.1, from coordinate 11,933,235 downwards.
GTGACACACACTTAAACCACTCGATTTGATGGAAGGCTTCTGTGTGCCATTTTGGTTGTAAGACTGCTCTTCTCAGTCCTCTGGGGAAATTGCAGGTCAGCACTTGATGGCAAATTGTCAAAGTAACTGTGTTTCAAAGCACTAACTACAACTTCTATAAGTATCTTCATGGACTAAAGCATCAATTTTCTGAATAAACAAAATGTAAAGCAAAATGCAATCAAACTCCCCAAAATTTACATCCTGTTTGGAACACTGACCATGCTCAAAGGGTTTTCTAACTTGCTCCACCGGCAAAAGGTATTAATATCAGGAATTATTCCTTGATGAAGATAAGCAAAATTCAGCTGCTTATTTTTTACAGGAAAAAAATGAAAACTTCGTAATTCAGAAATATCATGCTATTTATTGTGATGAAATTATGCTTTAAACAAGCACAGTAGTGAAAAGATAAAATAATGGTCTCCAGAGCTCATTGGAAGTCTGGTAGAAGGATCAGAATATTGAAACTGCATAGTCAAAGGTTCCTGTTTATAATTGGATTTATGTCTGATTTTGTAACAGAAATTTTGATAAAAAATTCTGTAACTGTTAGTGCGTAGACATGCACCATTTAAATTGCCTATATAACAACTGTATCTTGCAAGTGCCTGTTTTTTTTATTCTTTCTGTTTCACGTTTTCTGTTCAAAAGCTGTGGGAACAGATTGTTTGTTTTGTTCCAAGATGGAAATAAACATGTCAGTTGTTACAGCAGCAATCCATATAAATAATTTGGGCTCACATTATTTGTGTTTGCACACAGGACAGAACTATGATGATGATTTTTTGTCTCTATAGTTAAAAGAGTTATTCTAGCTGATTTAAACAAAGTCATCCACTTTTAATATATTTAATTTATTCTCACTTAATATTGCTTACAGATTTTCAGCTCTGCTGCTGTTACTGATAAGCAGCTACTTGAGACTGGGGAGTGTTTGCATCAGCAAAAACTGTGAAATTCATTATATACACAACTAAAATGAAATTGGCAAGTGTGTACTTTTATCTTGGTTGCAGGAACTGGAGCATTTACATGAGCTGTAGCATTATTTTAAAATGATTTTTTTTAATATAAGATGGAATGACTTACAAAAAAACCTGTTCTTATCCTTAAAACAGTTGTAACTGTTTTCAGTAATGTATTCATATGTCAAGAAAAAATAGGACAAACAAAACCTGAAACTTACTGAGAGGAGAGAACAGTGATTCAACACTGAACTTCAAGAATGTTGTATTTCCAGGGGAAGAACTTGCTTCTAGATTTGAAACTGAAATGTTTCAGCCAATTTTAAAATCTGTTTCTTGTTGGTAATACCAATTTATTTCAGTTGTTTGTTTCAGTGGGAATGCAACTGTACTTCCTACAGTTGTTATCAATGATAGCATTTCTAAAATGCCAGTGTGACTGTGAACGTTTTATTTACAGTAATGTCTTTTGTCTTGGATTCAGTGTGTTGTGAAAACTGGTATACTGTTTCTGAATGGAATGTAGCTTTCCCCATCGCTCCATGATGGAGGTGAATTTTGCTTGTACCTATTCCAGACCACTTGTATCAAATTCCTTTTCTTGATAGAAAGACTTCTTCAGGAAAAAGCTTTCATTAATTGTCTGCCTGATACAGATCTTGATCATCTGACCAGAATATCTTTTTTAAAATAGCACAGAAGCGAAAACGAAGCTTTTCCACTAACAGTTATTTTGGAAGTTTCTTAACACTGTTGAACTACTCAGGCACAGACTAATTGGTTCTGTGCTGAATAATGTGATATGCTGAACTAAATTAGTCCCTTCTGTAGCTCCCATTAGCAGTGAAATTACACTCCATTGAACTTGATTGGGTGCAACTGGAGTTAGAAGTTATGATCTACCTTTTGTAGGAACATTTTAAGAGCTTACGTTGGTCTCAGCAAAAAGATTCGAGTTGCTCTACTTTCAGATAAAGCATCAAATGATTTTTACAGGGAGTTTCCTCGGTAATCTTTGTTTTCAACATTCTGGATGCGTTCTTGCCCTCCTTCACTGTAGGATCATCCTGTTAAGCTGCCTACCTCAGCACTTAAGAGTTTATCTGTAGAAGTGCAGAGCTATATGTGGGAAATGCTTGGAACATGTGCAGGAGGAATAATGTTAGACAGGGTTGGAGTTTCTGTTCTTCTGTTTGTTTTGACTAGCATGTGGTTGCGTTGCCTATATGTGAGCATGCAGGCTTTTGTTTAGGTCCTTCAGTGCTGTTGGTCTATCACAATTTAATTTCAATGCAAAAAAAAAAAAAAGTGGGAGGGAAAAACTTGTCTTTTGGTACAAATTAAACCTGTGGTAATGCTACTGGAAGTCATGTCCAGTGCAATAGCAGAAATGAGACAGCAGATTTCTGTTCTTCCCTGTACTCCATCTGTTTTCATTTAAAATTGTTTTTGGTGCTGACGCAATCTTATTCTATAACAGGAGCACATCCAAATGTACAACAGCGCACCTGGGTAATGGCTGTAATAGTATACAGCATTGCAGAGGTTAATCTCTATTCAGTGTTATCTCCAGCTACTTTTTATTGCTGTGTGGGCCATTAGCTTCCCAGTACCTTCACCCTGATGCTTGGGCTGCTGCTGAAATCCCCAGCCTGGACAGCTCATCCCTGAAGCCTCCTTTGAGAAATGGATCAGGGAACTGGCAAAGTACACCTGTTCCTTTCCCTTTTTCAATACGGTCTGTGATAGGGCCTTTTCCCCAACGGCAGACCAAGCCAGGAATCCCTTTCAGCCCCAGGCAGGCAGCACCCAGTGGCAGCAGTGAGAATCCAGGGGGCATCAGTGGGATTTGCCTTTCGGTATGTGGGTCCTGAGTTCTGTCACCTTTGCTGAAAACACAGCAATTGATTTGCGTTGTGAATAGCGCTGTGACAGTTTATGGGAGAAGTACGATGCCATCCAGCACAAAAGCTGACAAAATCTGATTGTTAGGTACCAGTCAGTACATTAAAACTCATCTCTCTAAAGAGTGAGAAGGGAGAGAAATACCTTGTACAATATGGAGGCATGTTGCAGAAGGCAGATGCCAAGGGACTACTTCATAAAACTTCTCTGTTTTAATGTATTTTTCTAGTCAAACTGACTACCCTTCATTGTGACAGCTGCAGTGTGTGAAAGACCTTAAATCAACAAGAAGCCGTAGAATGCCTTACTCTGGTTGGCAAAGCTTCTGTTAAAGTCAGTTCTTTAGAGATGGCTTCCCCATCAGACCATCTGGCGTTGACTGTTTTGAGTCTTCTATTTTTGTTTGCAAATTTGATGACATCTCGTCTCAGCAGAAACAAACACACTGACAGGAAATAAAGTCAGTGCTGATGTGGAAGCTTTGTAGGTACGATGAGAAGGAAAAAAGGACTGGAAAAATTGGAAACGTGAAAGAAAAACTAAGATCCTAATTATCAAGTGGAACATAGGAAAGGATGAGCAGTGAGTACTGAAGACAAAACATAGAGCGAGTGTGATGTGGTACAGTGTGCCCAAATGACTTTATTTGGAATGTTGATAAAGGTGCCATTCCAGAAGGCATGAAACAGTAATTAATATTCTTCACGAAGAGAACTTATTCTTGGAAAGCAGTACAAAGTTATTTTCCATCAGAGTTTTCAGAAATGATTTATTTTCTCTTCTTGTGTCTCTAGCCCTGCTTGCTTGTCACCTGTTATGAGTCTGGAGAGCAGACACACAGAACTCTTAGATACCATCAGTATACTGTTCTGTAATCAGCAGAAATGAAGTTTACTGTTTATTACTGTTTTTTCTTTTTGTTTTCTTTTTAACCCTTCACTAGTAGCAGAACAAAAAAAAATCTCAGATCAGCTTTCTTCATTTTCCTTTCAAAATTGCATCACAATCTTGTCATCTTAATGTAAAGCTTATAAACACTTGGGTGCAGGCCTTCTGAACTCATCTTGGAAAAATGAGAGCATATTTCAGCTGCTGTTTTCGTATCATTTCATATGCCTTTATTCATCTCTGACACTTGTTCGTGCAGTGCTACTATTTTTCTTATGCTTGAATAATAGCACATCATTTCTGTTTTGCTTCAGTGTGCCACATAAAATGTGAAAAGATGAAGTATGCTGCTGTCACAATATGAAAAGAATATTCTGATTCCAAGGAAGCACAAGCAATACATTGCTTTTGCAATAAAAATGCTTCCTACCACAAAATAGCTAATTAGTTTTATAGCGTGATAACAGAATATGTAAGTTGAGTAAGGATGCAAGAGTAAATCAAATAAAGTAATTACATAAATCGAAGCATCTTATTGAGAAGTGGGACAACAAGTTGCCTGAGAGTGTTGTTTATTTAATACCAACTTAATATTACAAGAGCAAACAGTAGGACAGGTAAAGTGCATCATAATATTAATTATATGGATTCATCCTAAGGTCTATAATAAATGTTCACTTACTGCTTCTCTTCAAGGAAATTGCTGAAATAAGTTAAAGCATAACAACTTGAATTATTCAGAAGTATCTGAATTACGGTGGGCAGATCTAAGTGATACCCAGAAGAGCTTTGATATTCAAACAGCACAGAGACATCAATTCTCTACGAGTTGTTTTCTTCTTTACAGAATACTTAGTGGACTTGAGATTTGAATCCTTCCTTCATGCCCACGTTTTTAAATGATTGTGCTTTAGTTTTTAGAAAAAAAAGAAACTATTCATGCTTTGGGGTTAGTGGCCCATGATTTTCTTTAAAAAAAAAAAAACAAGCAAACCGGCAAACTCCCACAACAAATCAATCCAAAGAATCTCCAAAACATTTTACAAGATGAGAAAAAATGACTGAATATGAAGTTACTACATTTCCCTTAAATCAATTGCTACCCAACAACAACCTGTATCAGATGCTTTCAAGGTGACTGGTTTCCATAATGTTTTGACCCATTTTTAATTTGACTTGGTATAATTCTATTTAAGCAGTAGTTATCTTTGAACAATTTCTCTTCACGTCTATAAAAGTCACTATAAGTAAAATACAACAGTGTTAAATCTTCAGATGATGATATTCACATTTCCATCATGAAATTGGCAAATAGTAGTTACTCCTAGCATCTACTGCCTACGACTCTTCGTAGCTATTCAGACTACTTAAAGCAGAGTTACATATGCTTTCTGTATGCTAAAGCCTTGAAGGAGAACTTGCAGATTAATGTAAATGAGAGTGCTGGAGCAGAATGCATGAAAATAGTGGTAACACAAAGAATTCCTTCAGCTGCTGTTCCTTCTCCACAGTTCCTGTGGGAGAGCTCCAGTAGCTGGAGCAAAGATATGTTCCCAGCACCACTGGGTTAATTCTGTTTAGGTGCAGAAGCCCAGGAACAGCAGAGCACCTAATCTGGAGTAGAAATTAGTTTGGAGAAGATTCTATCATCTGAAAGTTAATAACACTGGGGAGTGCATTAAAATAGCAATAAGAGTTGTTCAGGTGCTCTTGTTTTGAATCAACAATGAGAGGAATTTTGACAAGCATGCACTTTTAGAATTGTTTTAGCAGCTTCATCCTCAATTTGAACTTGTGCTACAGCACTTGTCTCTGCAGCAGCTGAAGAAAAGCATTGATCTGTCACTTGGCAATGGAGGAGATCTTTTTTTTTCCTGAAGGCTCAATCGAGAAATCTGTGAAGAATAGGATTTCATTTTTCTGGGATTAGGGAAGTTATTGTTTCATTTATGTAAAAAATACGGTTTCATTTCTTGTGGTGCTAGCTGACTGCATATAAGGAATGGAAATGAAACAGGTGAGATTAAATGTAAATTTTGAATTGTTTTGGTCGGCAGTTTGGCAGGAAAACTTGCAAATGCACAAAAAAATTACAGTGTTAATGCTGGAAGTGATGTGAGGTGGAATTATAAAGAATCATTGCACAAAGTGAGACTTGTCATTTTCAAACGTAATATGAGGAGTAGGAGAAGAAATAAGGTAATTTAAATTTGAAAGGCGATGAAATGAATCAAAGTATGACTAACAAGGTGGTTTAGTGAGATGTAGTTATGCTGGATGCAATGTGCTTTTAAAAGAAAGGGATGGATTTAGTAATAGAAGTGTAGATGTTTAAAACTAAATACAAAATAAGCAAAAGATTCTAAATGGAGCTAATGTTTGGTAACAATACTTTTCAGTGTTAGAACTATTAGGTACTTAATTATAACTTCTTTCATTTTAAACTGCTTCCTACATACATAAACACTAATGTGTTTAAAAAAAAAAAAAAGAGGGAACAAGTTGCCAGGCTGTTGTAGTGCAGAAGAAACATGGAAATGTGGAAAGGGGAAAAATAAATGGGTCGTGACATTACACTGTCATTGTAATACAAACAATGCATTTTTTGACTGCGAACTATGCAATGTGGAATACAAGAAGTGATGAGTGAGATTGAGAGGTGAGAAATTAAAAGGAAGCTTAAATTCCACCTAGATGTCAGAAGCTTGTTCTACATGATGGGCAGAAAATAATCTGGGATTCATGGAAGGATGTTACCAAGGGCCACTTGTTGGTCATCTAATATGAATGACTTAATATCTGGTTGGACCACAGATGCGATGTCTGATTGGCAGGCGTCAAAGTTTTAGGGCCTTTCCCCTGACTTGGACTTTCACAAATGGCATGGTAGGTACAAGCTGTAAATCTGAAATTTGGGCAGCTATGTTCTGGTTTAAAGCAGTGGGTTTCTGGCTTAAAAGATTGGGCTTTGTGAAAACAACATCTGTACATTACTTGATGCATCCCTATGTCTAATTAGCAAGATAAGGATTTCATACAGTGTATCTATACTGTAATAAAATATTCTGGTTTTAAGGCATGCTTCTTTACCAGCATCTAAACACAGACTGAAATTTTATTTCCTCATTTTGTTGTTTCTCTAACTAGATGGGAAGTACTGATGTTTCATTTAAAAAATAATATTCCTGAACTCTCTTTAGATTAAAAAGAAAAAGTATTCAAAATGGGCTCTGTGCTGAGAATTTGTATGCTGAGCTTGTCAGACCATGAATCTTTATTATTACTGAGCTTTATCCTTGAGTACATCGCTTGCAATTCAGTTTGAATATTAAGTGTCAGGCTCAAATGCGCTGGTGAGAGATTTGCAGCAACCAGCAGGTTCCCGTTCCAACCTTAGAAGCCTTTGACCTCTCTCTTCTTTGATAAGTGGTCTTATTTCACATGTGTCAGCTTACCGGTGTGAAGCTCCTGATGCCATAAGTGATTGAGAAGGGACCCTTGTTTGCAGTTTGTGATCTTCTCAGTGCGCTGTGGAAGGTTACAGATAAAAAGGTGACGTGGAGGCGGTTATTCAGAAATGCGGATGAAAACCTGCGGCGCTTACAAATCCGATGCTTTTTCTCAATGGGTATGGCACAAATAGAAAGAACTGTGGATTAGAAAGAAAAAAATAATCATCTTTTGTTGCTTACAAATAGCAAATCTGGGACAGCTGGTTCTGCAGGGATGTTTTCGGTTGCCTGTGCTCTAGGTTTTGTAATTTATGTTTGTGCTTGTCCCTTTTTCTTCCCGTGAAAACCAGCTTAAGCTAGTGCTTACTCTGGGAAAAGAAATGGAACTTCAGTGTTAAGATCCCGGGCAGCAGTGTCCCATTTGGGTTGCAGATATAACTTCTCCTGTACTCTGAAGTATTTTACAAGATGATGATTTTAATTAAGAGCTGAGGATAGCCAAATTCTATAGACTCTCTCTAGGAGCGGGAATAAATGTTTTTGTTTTTTTTTTCTGCACTTACGCATGACAAAATACTTCTGTAATGGTAACAGAAAAGGTATGTTAGCTCTTCTTAAAAATAAGCCACTTCTAAGGCATACAGGCATTTTTGCTTCCCCAATTTAAATGACAGAATTATGTTCATTCCGTTTACAGCATAGTGATTAACTGAATGAAAATGAGCTATCAAAAATAATTTTGGGTCAGTGGGAGTAATGGGAGTAACATTAAATGCTGTATGAGAATGTGGTAGCTGAACGAGGTAAGAGTGAGCTGCATTTGGCCTTTGCTGTTGCTTTACTGGCTCTAGTGAGGCACCCTGTGACAGCTTCATAACCACCAGATTTTAGCACTTAAGTGTGATGTTGTTATGTGGTACCTGTAGCTAAAACTATATTGCTTCCTTTAAGGAAGATTGCTGCTGTTAGTTAGGTGTTATGAGGTTCCTAGTTCCTGGTCTTTGGTGAGAAAAGCCCCAGAAACTTCCCTGTCAGCATGATGTGAGCAGTAATGCTCTGTGTCTGGGAAGCAGGATTGGGCTGACTGGTTCAGAGCAGCTCCTCGACGTAAGGGGAAAAGGGAAGGGACAGCTCTGGGAGAGTGAATGTGCTCAGCTCAACATGAGCGGCTGCCAGCCTGCAAGCTGAGACCCTACATGGTTTGTGACATCAGGTGGGATGGCTAGACCCTTTCAAGACCTGATAACCTTACGTAAACTGCTTTTCCTGAAGACTCACAACAGACAACTAGCCCATTCTGTACTCTCTCCGTCATGTGTGTAAAAGGATACTCGCGTTTCTCTGGTGTGCAACTGTTCTTTAGATCAGAAAATGTGGAGTGTCTGCTCATCTTAGATTTTTGTCCACAAGAATCATGATATAGCCAGAGGACAGTGCTGTGCCCTTTAGCTACGGTTTTGTCTTTAGAGCTGATAGCTGCTCTGCTGTTACATATTCCCAGTCCAGATGCATCCTATAGGTGAGCTCTTTCAGTTATAATAAGTGACAATAACCATATCATATTTGTAAAGCTACTGGATAAACTGTGTTTGTTTTCCTTTTTTACAGTTTTCCCTTGTTCTGGTCATTAATTTCAGATGATGTTTATTAACACTGAAAATGCAATATCAAAATTGACATTTAAAAGGAAGAAAAAACATAAGCAAATTTAGCATTATTTTCTCTACATCCGTAATTTTTTAAAACTGCATTGCTTTGTGCATCTATGATTCATTTCTTGACCTGTGACAGATGAGAGAACTACCAGTTTCCAAATGGAAAATGCAAAAACCCCTTTCTCCAAGCATAGTGCTCCGACTTGTTAGTCTTTGTCAACATCATGCAATTCAGTGCTAAAAGCTTGTCATTGCAATTGGTAGAACTTCTCCACAGTAACAGTTGATAACAGTTCAGCCTTTCTCACATTATTTCATTGTATGCCCTCTTCACTTGAATTTGTGGTAATCTTCTAATTTAGCAGGCATGTAAGTGTATTATTATTATGTGGAAACGTGTGATTATTCTTACTGATGTTCATGGGAGTGTTCTTGCTGCTCAAGAGCTTTGGTAGAACAGCCTCTTCATGCAGAAGAATAAGGGAGAAAACCAAAAATTCTGAAGAAAAAGTATTAAAACTATGATTTTTTTTTACTAGTTACGATACCTATGTTAATAGAGAAACCTATATTAATTGAGAAATTTTGATGCTTTCTGTGTGAGGAGAAATTAGCTAGGAACTGATTTCTCCAGAGTTGTAGACTCCTGCACGTTAGAGAGCTTTCTGAGCGCCAGAAGTTTAGAGATGCTTTTTAAAGGACCTTTGAGGGGCTTCTAGAACAAGAACTGACACCAGTAGAACAACTGACTGCACTTCTCAGGTACTTGCTTGTACTTTTCCTTCTGAACGACGCTTCACTTTTGATGTTGTATCAAGTGTTTTTCTAACCCTCAAGTTTCTTTTCTATCTGTTTCAGAGTCCAGTCTGTGCTTAGTGATCATTCTTCCCCATCTGCTTTTCCTTAAGGATCTTGACACAGGGCATGTTGTCTCTAGGTCACCCTTCCATCATAGGTCTTTAAACAGCAACACTCCTAAGAGCAAAAGGGAATCCATGACAAACTTAACATAAATTATCATGAGGCTGGTGATTGTGATTGCATCAGACTCTTACTGCCAAGTTTAAGTAGAGTTGTCTCAAATATAGAAGGTCTGGGGCCATCTGGCCCCCATGGATCCTCCATGGGCTGTGGGTCTCTTGGGTCTCAGTGGGGAGGGCAGAGCCAGGCCCCAGAAGTGGAGGCTACTGGCCTCCTTAGGCAAGGCCAGGAGCCAGATCCAGGCTCCAGGAGCAGCAGTTAACAGGGACAGAGGTGAGGTGACAGCACGGATCCAAAGTCCTCATCGGAATCAGGACTGGAAGAAATGCTCAGTACATAGTTTCAATTTACCACTTGTGTGGCTAAAAGAAAATGTATGACGTTCTCCATCTACATGGAGTATTCCATAAAAAATACAGTTTATCTTATTCCAGTTGCCTTTTTTTTCCTCCTTTCCACTTTTTTTTTAACCTGGTGTTCTGAGGATTTCCTTTTAGTGCCGACGAACGTCTCCTTTTGACAGACAGTGCAAATTAAAAGATATGGCGAGGCAAAGGAAACTGGAACCCAAATATGCCCCCTGGGTTTTCATTTACAGTTAGGAGCTACAGATACAATTACTGCTGACAGAAATTCAGAAGCCAGTGGCAGAGTGCATGTGGCAGTAGACTCATGCCAGGCAGTAATTGGGAAGATTATTTTTAATCAGAGCATATCCTACAGCCCAAACATTAGCAATCTCTTGTAAGGCTGACAGGAAATTAAACTGATACGAAACAAAAAAGCCTCAAAATAGAAGTAATGTGGTTAGAAGTCTAATGATGGCAAAGCTCACTTCTTGTTGTATTTTGCCATTATCAAAAGGGAATCACTTTTAACTTAAAGCAACGGATATCATTCTTTAGTGGAATTTTAGAACAGAATTAAAAGTGTCAGATTAGAATAATTTATACATAGACTTTATCTAAAAGTTGTGAAGCTGTAAATAAAACTTAAAAACTGCTTGTAGGTATTCATAATTTTTTAATTGCTCTGGGCTCTGTATTATATATATAATATAATATGTATATGTAGTATATGTGTGTGTATACATAAATATATATTTGTAGCACTTAAGGGTGCTGCTTATAAGGGGTAGCATTGTAGTGGCTGGGATGCTCCTGGAATGCCCAGGTATGTTAGCTTTATAAACCTGTATGGCCTGGAGCTCTCTCTGGCACTGACCCTGCAGAAGAATCTCTGCTAGCCTGGCTGCCTGATCTGACTGCCCTGAGGGAGCCAAGGTATTCCCCATACATTTATGCACCTGAAACTTTCACCTGAAAACCCAATCCTTCCATTTTTAAGGGGATATTAAAACTTCTTAGCCGAGCTTCTTCATAGATGCTTGGTAAGATTTCTTTTAATTGACTCAAGTCTTCCTTTTATTTACATGTTCAGAAAATAAAGACTTGAGCCCTGCACAATGTTTGTTCTGCTGTTGCCAAATGTTGCAGCACCATGTGCAATATGGATGCAAAGCAGGACCCTACTTTGTGTTTTTCTGAGCTGACAGTTGTTGAAAACAAAATTTAGCATTATAAAACCACACAAGCTTCCTTTTAGTAGTGTGGACAGTCTTAATGGTATCTTGTGTCAGTCCAGAGTATAACATCAGCATCTGTGACGTTCAACTAGGTTATCCTGGGGCTTGTGTAGGTTTGCTCACAAAAATGTAGATTTGCTCACAAAATTATTAGCCTTTTCAAGCTGTGTTTACTTGTATTGAAAATTGCTTCATAGAATCACATGAATATGGCTGAAGAATACTTGTTTAGTTATTGTCTCATTAGATAAGTCTGTTTCCTAATATGTGGATAACTTGCAAGTGCAGTTGTTACTACCTGACACGTTTATAGAGCGCTTACCGTGGTGGTTGGTTTTATTCCTCCTCGACTACATTAGGGATAACCAGTACTGAATTTTGGTTCAGATGTATATATATTTAATGGAAAAAATATATATATAAAGAATAACACATTTTGTGAGAAAATTATTCAATATTTTACTGTTGGAATTATATTAAAGTGGATAAAACATGATAAATTTTATCTCCTGTTTTAGCAATACATAGACTTTAGTGTGTGTTTTCTTTGGAGACTGAAAATATGTACAGTATTTCTGTCTTCCTGAGTATTTGTATCAGGGAATGTACGCTACCATGTGCACATGGAAATGGAAAATGCATTTAGGGTGAATTTGTTATGAAAAACATTCTTGAGCTTACTGTAACTGCTAAAATTCAATGAATAATTCAGTAAAATATTAGATGTCACCAGCTGCTCATCAATTTAAGCAAAAAAAAAAAAAGCATGGGATAGAATGTTATCCTAATTCACAGCTATGTGCATGTATAATATATCTTGGATGTGCCCTTCTGTTTGTATATTTTATGATAATTATTCTTTTCCAAAACTGCTTGAAGTTTACAATTGAAAAATACATGAGTAAATCATAGTTCTGAATTCCTGTTGAAACAGAAACCTGTAGCAAGGACAATTTTGAATTACAACACTGTAATTGCATTAGGTAAGTTCCTAATGCAAACACAGAATGTAGATTTCAAATAAACTTAAAAGTGTCTGGCTAGTTTCCTCTGTCTTTTAATTAACATCTATAACTTAATAAAATATTTATTGGTGTTGAAAAATGATTGAATTTTGCTGTTTTTCTTTGTTCTAAAGTAAAAATGCTATTCTGTCCCAGTAACGTATGGTACGTTTCTTTACTGTGGAAGTCCTCCTCAGTGCAATATTTTCGTTATATTTGTTATTATAACATTTTGAATCTTAAAGCTTACTTTGGTCTTTCAATGTTGGGAAGGCCAAAATATCATCTCCTTTGACTCTATCTTGTGCAGTAAGAATTCATTTTTTTTTTTGCTTAGGAAACTACACAGAAGCCCCATGCAAGTGGTGCCTATTGTTTTCATGATCGAAGCCTTCTTACTGTAAGTACACTGATTTTTTTGCAGTTTGTTTTTTCTTGGGAATGTGATTGAAATGTCTGTTTTGCTGTTATAATGTGTAAGGAAATATGTTGGCCTTCACAACTTGCCTTGCTGATGCTGGATCTCGAGACACGTAGGCCATACTTACAAGGTCAATTGTCTTTTACTCTTCAATGAATAACAACTTGTTTGTGGCTTGCAACAGAACATCTTCCCTGTTTCTGTTCATAGGTTAAAATAAACTGTTCATCCCTCCGATGTCCCTTTTGCATGTTGGGGTCATATTGCTATGTTTATTTTACTTTTGATTGACTCTGTCAAAGAAATTTTGTGTATTTATTAGTTGGTTCAAACAGTCTTCCCCTTAGAACAGCTACGAATAATTCATTATGCTTGGTTGTTCAACCTCATAAATTTATAGAACATGTGATGTGGTGGTTGTGTTGGTTCATTTTTCACTTCTTTCCTTCCTGAAAACCATTTTAAATTAGATGTGAAGTGATGTTTTCTTATCCAAACTATTTGTTGCTGTTTCATACTTGGAATTTATTTTTTCTTTCCAAGCATTTTAACCCATGCTTGGCAACAGTATTGATTAAGCACTTTTTATTAGGATACAATTTTACATGCAGTTGAATAGTAGTTGCAAAATAACCGAAAAACTAAACAAAGTGTGTGATTCCTGATAAGTGTGTGTTTGGTACTTCTCAGACAATTTTTAACAATCCTCTGCTTAAAAAAAAAAAAAAGCAGTGCTCCATCTTTGTACTGTGTAATAGGCATGGCTTGTCCTGTGGCACAGCAATAGCAGTTACGTGTATGTGGCTACACTTCGTTCACTGTGGGGCTCACTGAATAATAGGAATATACTTGACATTACACTTTTATCTGTTCTTTGTGTAGTAAGCAAGTTGCACACATGTACTGACAAAATAGTAGGCTCACTTTTCTTGTACAAATGGATTAATGTTAGTACTCGAATTCTGTCCCAACAAACAGTTTTGTGTTGGTGAAAGGATTTGATGTGCAGTCCTTTTTAGGAATAAAGAGTCTTATACTTATTCTCCTATACCATACACAATCTACCTCTTTGTGTCTTTGAAACCAGATTTTATTATTTCAAGAAAACTGCCTGGCTCACAGGATAAAAACAAGAAAAAGGCTTGTTCATCTTGAAGAGAGATTTAAATCAATTCTGTAGTGCTCAGCATGCTTGATGCTTTTAGCTTTTCCTCTGTCGTGAATGCTGCTTTCCATCACAGAATAACCTTACAATTCTTAGCAGAATTGGACGCAATTGGCAGCTTTTGTCAGAGAAATTGTAATAAAAAATGTAAGAATAAGGTTGGGGTTTCCAGCCTGTGGGACATCGTGGTCCCCAAGATAATTACCGACATATTTTTAGGAAGCTGGCATTAATTTAACTGTGAATATACTGCTTTGCTATCTAGAAATGTACTTAAAATATATTCATGTTCTTTCAATAAGATAAATCAGAGATTTGGGATATATGGCAAGAAAGAAGAAGAAAATACTCGTTTGGAATTTGGGGAAGGTCTAATGCCTCCAAATCTCCATGTGCATAATTGATTTTATTATTTTCCCTTGTGATCACAACCTAACCAGCACAATGAATATCAATCAACTTCTGGGGCTAAGAGGTCATTTTTTTCTTACCAGGCTGAGACTGAAGTCCAGCATGTTGCCTGGTAACAGGCGATGCAGATGAGTTGGCTCTTAAGTGCACCATATGGCTGGGCGTTATGCCCTAGTCACCCATGACATGGTGTACACATGTAGTACATTACTGATTATGGAGTGGTTTGTCCCGTCCTCTTATTTAGTGTATTTAAAAATAGCAGTAAGAATCCAGCACAGATTTGTTAAGACTATGGAATGCTATGTAATGAAACAAATGTCAGAAAAAGAAACTGTTCAATAATCATGGTAAATTTTGTATTCAGCATGTTCCGTATAGTTAAAGAACAGTTTCTAGCTTTGGCTACATTGCTGTGTTTTCATTTTGATAAATACGTCTGGGTAAGTATAATCGTAACAGTTCAATTAGAGAGAAATTCTGGGTTTTAAAATTTCAATTTTTAATTTAGTAATGTAGTTCCTTGATTCCAATACATTGCCCATGGATTTATTTGGCATTTTAATGTTTATTAGTTCTGTAATAGCGTCTGTGGTACCCAAAGAAAGGGGCAACCGAAGTTGCACTGCACTGAGCAAACCAGTAAAGCAACCAAAGACACTTTGTGACAGGCAAAGGCGAATTGTTCCAAATTTGCAATGTAACCGAGCACAAATTGTGACTGGATAGGAATTTTTAGCACAAATGAATATAAAGCCTTGATCAGCAGAGTTCTTGTTCAGTTCCTTAACTGGAATATTTCTCCTGTTCTGTTGTCAAACTTGAATTCATTACCAAAGGAATACTGTGGAGGGTGGAATTAGACAATAACACGTGCTGTGATGTCTGTGCTCTGCCTGTCCAGAGCCTGTATAAAGTGAAAGTCAGGAAACAGGACTGACTTTGTATGTATTGTCAATTGTGTATCTACGCATGTGGAATGGGAGATCATTAACTGGTGTCCCAGTTCAGAAGGCTGGACGATTAAGCAGCAGTTATTCTGCGTTTTTGTATTGCCTGACTTATTTAGAAAGATGAATTGGTGTGTGTGTAGCCCTCCCCTACACAGCTACGCTCACCTAAAGCTATGTTATATGATGAATAATCTGAGGCATTTCAGCATAAGTTCTATGAAAGCATTTCAGAAGAAACGTAGAAAGCTGTGTTATCCACATTTTGCAAGATGTTTTTATCCATGCTTTTTGAGAGAATTTCTGTCTACTTGCTGTCTTGATCAGGTTTTTTAATCTGTGTATTGTATATAGTTACTGTAGTAAATGTGCTGTAGTTAAGCGATGCAGTTTTAGTACTAGCACTTTCCCTTTGCTATAATTTTTTAAGGTAATGGGATGAACAACAGGTGGGTACTCCATGTTAATGTAATAGGTGCATCCTTTGGAAGATCTGCGTTTACGATCCACATTTTAAACCCTGGTGGATGTAGATACCTGTGTGCAAGTATTCTGTCCATCCCAAGTCTTGTATCTCCTTCAGTGTTAGTGACAGTTGCCTTCTTATAAAAGCCTATAGAGTCAATAAAAGAAAGGCATTTCAAGTGCTTTTCTGTCACTATAAAGCCATGTTTTGCTTTGGGTTATTATGGTGTTAAAATAATGAGCAGATAAATACTCACAGAATTTATGGCACTGAAAATAGATCCCCCATTTCCCCCATCATTGAACACTTCTCTTAAAATTGTGAAGTAAAACAAATCAGTGTTTCAAAGCAGCACAGCATACTACAGGGGGATCTGATGAGTTGAGTATGATTGAGGGATTTCTACCTGAGAGGCATGAACAAAATACAATATTGCAAAGGACAAGGTTTTTGCTTTGTTTGTGCATGCTACAAATGAAAATATCAACTGTCTACTTTCCACTTAACAGGTGGATGTGCTGCTCATTTCATGTAGATCTTGATCTTCCTACATAAAGGAAGGAAAATACTGTCCTTCAGATAATGCTTAATTACTGCTTCATCACACACAACAGTTACTTGAGGGGGAGACAGATGTCATAAACAAGAACGTGTCCTGTTTCTCCTCCTTTCTCTGAGCATTTATTGCAGAGAACATCATGTGATACGGAGCATCCCTTTGGTCAGTTCAGCTATCCTGGCTGTGTCCCCTGCCATCCTGTACACTTCCAGCCTACTTGCTGTGGAGGCAGAGGTGGAGGGGAAACAGCCAAGCAAACAAAAACAGCAACAGAAAACCACTGCTCAGCAATAGACTGACAACAGCAATAACGCTGGCGTGGTGCTAGTGCAGTTTTAGTCACAAAACCAAAACACAGCTCCAAATGGGCTACATTGAAGAAAGTTAATTCTATCCCAGCTAGACCCAGTACACTGTAAAGCTGCTGGTTTTCTTCTTTCTTCACTGTGATTCTCCTTGCTTCATCTACACCACCAAGGAAAAAAAAAATTATGAGCACATCTGGAAAGAAGAAAAAGTGGTGGGATATTTTGTCCTTATCTTGAGGGATATTTTGCACAGCTAAATGACCCAGTAAAATAAAAGTCTGAGAAAAGATTGATCTGAAATTCTTCTCAAATTATGCTTTTATCTAGACCAAGTTGTTGTGTGGTATTGATTTTTAGATCTGAACAGTCTACAAGTAATAAAAGTTTCAGAGCCAAAATAATTGAAGGTGGTTTTCTGTCTTTTGTATAAGCCAGGTTAGGATATTGAAGTACGAATCAATTACTTTGTCACTCAGGGTCCCTGGAACTCAAAAGAAAATTTTAGCATGACGTACGGCTTCCAGATGCTTTGGTTCCATGAGTCTTATCATACAGACAGTAAGGTTTGTTTTTCTTCACAAGGTTGTTAGCAGCTTGGTCGCTATTAGTCTAACACGTAGCTATCCAGAAAAGCAAGCCTACAGGAGAGGGAATGAACAATTTATGATGAGACAGCGTTATTTAAGACAGACAAAAGTAAGACTGACTGGGAAAGTACTGAAGGATTAAGTGGCAGAATAAAATCCACTTTTGGAATTTCATAATAGATGGAAACTTGCTCTCGAGGAGGGAGTGAACGATTATTATTGCTCAGAAAGCTTTTCTGGAAACAACAGATGAGTTCTCAGAAGCAGTATTTCAATGCTTGACAGCTGTCAGAAAAAGCAAATTGAATATTTAGTAATTTTCAGGAAAGGCCTTCAATACAGAAAATATAGGACTGTGTCTGCTAGAATTTGCATTGGTCTTACATGTGCGCCCTGTAAGTGGCTCTGGTTACCCTATATCCCAAAGAAGATGTAATACAGAGTGGTGAAAGGAACGGTGGGAGGTATTGAATTGCTTCTATCCAGGGAAGACATTAGCTCAAGCTCTTTATCTTGGAAAAGTTGGCACCTGAGCGAAATGTGAGAAAAGTGATGGACTGAAATTGTTATTGATATGAATATTGATATAATAATGATATAATAATGATATGACTCATAAGTCAAGGATCACAGGCTCAATGAAATGATCTAGCAATGATGAGAGAAATTTTTCTTGCTGTCTAATGCTATTCTACAGAGCTTTGCCACTAGGTATTTTAGACACCAAAAATATAAATAAGAATAATCGGATAATGTACACTGAGTGCCTTGCAAAAACACTGTGTTTCCTAAACTTAAATGCTAGTCTTTAAATTTGGGTTGCCTTCTGCATGAACTATGCTTGAAAGCGTCTAATTTGAACCTTGAAATGCACTTGGAGATACTTCTTAGTTTTGTTCTCGGTATTTCTTGTAATGAACTGCTGAGGCTCAACCAATAATTAGCCTGACATCATCGTCTTGAAAACAAGAAATGTTTCTGAGATGTTATTGATTTAAAAATGTTGTCCACTCTTTATGTATTTTACAAATACACACCAGAAAGGATTTGCAAATGGTAGCATTTTTGTTTTCTTTTCGCTATTCCATCAAACATGTCTGAAATCAAATTGCTGGACTGAGGTGGTATTTGAATATGTCATTAAGTGATGTGTTATTGTTCACGTTATATCTTCACCACTGAGATGTTCTCTATCATTTTATTTTATTCCGAAGGAATATCTGTAAAAGGACAAGAAGAACAAAATGTAGTAGGGACGTCTGCGAGTTGTGTCTGCTGTATGGCTTTTGATCCAGTGTAAAAAGCAGCTTTAATACTGTTAGCATCATAAATAGCAGAGTAATACTAAAACTTGAGAAATTATCTTCTGTACATTTTCCTCAGTGTGTGTGTGTGATTGGCATATGAAAATGAAATATTTGTTTTCTCCAGTGGCCTTGAGTCCCTCTTGAGAGAGAGAACAAGATATAAGGGCTTCTGCTATGATAAAATAGGAATTTCTTTTGTTGAGCTGAAGCCTGTCTGTAGCAGAGCACTTGTTTGCATCCAAAGCTGCTGGCTGTTGTGTGAGAGGCACTCCTCAGTGTGTTCTGCTAGCTCAGGTGCAGTGATTTAGGGGCTGAGTGCAGAAAATACTTCCCGCACTGAGACTGGGAATTGGAAACGCTGTAGGACTGCAGGTCTGAGCCGAGCCACGCAGATGAGGAAGAAGAGCAGAAGGGTGAACTGTATGAGCAAGTTCGTATAGGTTCTTTTTCAGTCAGATGAATTTCTGAGAATCCGAAACATGTCAAAATCTGTTTTCCTATCCTTGCAGTGGTTTATTTGGCAGACTGATACAATCAAAATGGCGTTTTAGCAAGCTATCTGTATACCTTAGATATTAGTGATTATGGGTGTATTCATAAAGCTTAAATTTAGTCTTACTCCAGTTATTAGAGGTTCTTCCAGATTGTGGTTCAGAGAAAGAAATCCCTATCAATAATAATCTGTTGATTTGAAGAATCCAGGTGGGATTCAATTAACTGTACAGTTTCAGTGTCTCAGGTTTGATACTAGAGTGCCTAACCTCTTTTTCTTAATACTAGGAAGATAACTATATTTGATATCAGTAACTCCTAATTATGTTGTAAAACAGCTGTTTTACTAGGTAGTCCAGATGTAATGTTTTCAAAGGAAGTGAGTTTTTTGTTGTTAGCAGTTCACTTGTCTTGAATAGAAAAATCTATTATTATTGTGGGTTTTTGTAGTTCTGGCTTTGCATTCCTGCAAACTGAGTATAGTTTCACGAGTTCAGTTCTATCTCTAAGTATGGCAGAAACATTCAAATTTGTCTTCAGAAAATGCTTCAGATTAATTGTGTGTTTTTAATGATCTTGTAATGTCGTCGTTTCCTGATGTTCAGAGGGAGCCTCCTGTGTCCTAGTTTGTGCATGCTGCCTCTGCTCCTGGCACTGGGCACTGCCGATGAGAGCCTGCCCTCATCCTCCTGGCACCCTCCTTCCAGGTTCTTCTGGACATGGATGAGATCCCCCTCAGCCTCTTCTTCTCCAGCTCTCAGCCCCAGCTCTCTCGGCCTCTCCTCACAGGAGAGGTGCTCCAGAGCCATCTTTGTGGCCCTGCGCTGGGCTCTGTCCAGTACATCCACATCTATTTTGTACTGAGAACCTCACCACCGGGCCCTGGACCAGATGCATCCTCACCAGTGCTGAGTGGGGGTGAAGAATCGCTTCCATCCGCCTGCTGGCAAGCACTGATTGTTGTAACGTTAACAGCGTGCTGTAAAATGGAGGAGGCTGACACTCTATGGTGGATCCCATTAATATGACAGGGTCAATGACAAATATTGATAAATTTCATTAGTATGTTAAACGCTACCATACTTGGCTTGTTAGCATCAGTATTATTAAGTTCAACAAAATACATGAGGAGATTGGACTTTGTTTTTTTTAATAAATGTGAAGTAAATCATAAAATGGAGAAAAATGGGAGAAAAAAAAATCACCATGAAGATTCAGGAGCAAAAAGAAAGTAAAATAAAGACAACTGCATCATTATTATTACATTTGAATGCAGCTTCTTGACGAACTTTGATTTTGTAAAGGCCTTCATGATTCCTGAGTAAGCAGACTTTGCAATGTCAATATTATCTACGCTGCGTTACTGGATCAACAGAAGCTAACTTTGTCATTAGCAAGTTATTACTTAAATCTGATGAAACATGATGACTATTTTAAGTGCCAAAAAAATGAAACTAGCAAGTAACTATCCAAATACTGGAGGTAGGATTGCAAGGAAATGACTCACGGGAGTGAAAAGTAATATTGACCACTTATTGAAAGAAAAAGACACGAGATACCAAGATCCCATTTATCACCATTACCAATATATTTTAGGGCAAACTGCTAGTCCCTGAGCAGATAATGCTGATATTGTTTATGGGGAATTTTTTTTTTAACTTTGCTGCTGTGCCAGAACATCTGTGTGAAGCGAACTCGGAGCCTTTGATATATCAGGTTTGCCAGTGGTTATTGCTGCATCTGTGACTGCTAAAATTATCTACAGCTGGGCTGGCTGCAGTTTAGCAGTAGCCAACTCTCAGCAATTTGGCTGGCACGCTGGCTTTTAGTGGAGCATTCTGGGGCTGGAAATAGGTTCCCATAAGGTAGAATAACCTTTTCTGATGGGGGGGCTGGGGGAAGGAAATTAAATTAACTTCCTGAAAGACACTTGTGAACTGCAGATGAATAACAGCTATTTTGAATGTCAACTGATTAATCCCTTAATTAAAATAATTTCCTTTTTGTAGTCAGAATACTCAGATGAATGTAGAAAAATGGGATATTGTAGAAGATGTATTTGAAACGTGTTTCTGTCAATCTGGATTGAGATAGATGCTTCTGTAATTGAGTTTGTCAGGGAAAACCAAGGCCGCAGGCATCCTCTCCTAGGTGTATGCAGAAAGCTATCTTCATGCATCGTTTTTCTTACCATTAGTCCTAAAAATACAGGAGATGCAGGTGTTGGGAGTTTTGTTAATGGTATCAATATAAAACTAGTGAAGAGAGTTCTTGCCAATGGGAAATCAGGCGTCGTATTGCCAGGGAAAATTCTAGGCAGAATTAGATTTGCTGTCAATATCTGTGATTTCACAGTTCACAATAAACTGACTTTTCTGTTTCATTATGGATTATATGACTTGCAATATCAGCAAGATTTTACAAGATGTCACCCTACTTCTACTTCAAGTAATTGTAAAATGAAAGGCCATTTAAATAATAGATACAGCTGAGTCCCTTACATGGAAGGTTTACCACCAAAGCAAGCAAACAAAACTCAAAAAGAGATGGAGCTTTTTCCATAGTCATGATTTGCCCTCAGAAATTATAAGCTTAAGATCCAGAAGAAAAAACCTAGGCAAGTGTTCTGAGGTACCTGGCAACCAGTCAGAAATGTATTTGGGTTATAATAAATTTACCTGGGCTATGGTAAACATTTAGCTTTGATCAATGAATAGATACACGCATATATTCTGCAATAGACTGAAATATTTCAAAGGGACTGTATCTTACCTGTTAAGTGTGTGTGATTTGTGCAGATGTTTCAGGTGCATCTTCTTGGAGTAGAACCAAATGGCTTCCTTATGGTAATCCTGTGCATTAAGTAGTTTCCTACAATTTAAGTGAAGGCAGCTTCTTAATGGAATAACTCTTAGGTTAAATATCAGTTTGAAATCCTCTGAGTGCTTGCAGCGTATTGCAGTTCATCCTGTGTTATATTTAGAACATAAGGCTTCCACATTATTTTACTCATGCTTGGGTTGTTCTCTTATCTTTTTTACTTGATAATTTTTCTGCAGTGTTTTCTGAAGTTTGTTCAGGAAGTCCGTTCTATATTTTCTAGTGAAAAATTGCTACATAAGTATCATGCAGAAGAACGCATGTTCTCCAACTTGGTTTGCAAACAACTAAACACAGCTTAACATTTGTTTACTTTTAATGAAAGTAAATGATCCAGCAGTATCCAGCCACCAGCTCCCCTGCTTTCCAGGACAGCCCTGAGGCTTGCAGAGGGGCAATGATTTGCCTTGTGGCTGGGACTGGAGCAATCCATTTGGTGATGAGTCTTTGGAACAGGAACTTTTCCTCTTTCATAACTGTGTTGCTTTCCATATAAGGCTGGAGTTGAACCACTGATGTGTGAGAGCGTAGGTGGATTTCTGTTGTAGTGGCTATTAGGGACAATTAAAGTGTTTGGTTAATAAATACTGAAGCTGATGAGTGCAGAGCTTTCTCGCATCTCATGTTAACAGTTTTATAGTATGATGTGTACAGAGATGCATGTGGTGACTTGTACTTAGGTGCTCATTTCAATGGCTTTTTTGTTGCTTTTGCTGAAGAGGTAAACTTAACAGTGATTCAGTTCATAGAGTTGCACGTGCCTTGCTCCCAGTTGTACAAAGGTTTGTTTCCTAAGAGTTTAACCTCTATAATCATAAATGACAGAATCGCAATTCTGCAAGTATACCAGTGAGAAAACGTTACACAGAGTTCTTCTGAAACCTTTTAAAAGTTGATTAATGTTTCATAGACTTTATTTACAATATGTGTAATAAAATTTTGCATAATTCAAAAGCACGCTGTTTGATCGTGCAGCATTTATTGAACTAAGAGTTTTTATAAAATGCATAAACAAATAGATCAAACCAATGGCAGAAGTACTCCAGGGTAAAATACATCAATTTTTCTGAGAACTCTCTCTAAGATACAGCTTCAGATTTTCATCTGGTGTGATGTCAAATGCACAACGAGCCTTTTACAAACAATGCTCACCTTTCAAGCAACTCTCTTACTCTATGGTTGAAAAACATCTTTTGAATTTATGAGGATATGAACTGGTGGACACCATATAAATATGTAAGTTGGTCCCCAGGAAACAGTGCTTTCTGGATTGATTGCTGCAGGGTGCAGTGTGAGGAGTAAATCATCTGGGAGTCCCTTGGCATTCCCCTGGATTGAGGGGGCTGGGGGAGAAATGTCATGTGATGCATTCCAGAAATGACTGTAATTAAAAATAAAAAATGCTTCAAGGATGGTGAGCTTTTAAAGAGATCCAAGACAGCTGAATAGCTGGTTCCTTTGAAGTTCCAGTGAGAACGGAGTGCTGAATTCCCCCAGATGCAGTGAAATCCTCTGCCCACAGTGCATCGCATAGGAGCGCCAGCTGTGTGGCTTAGTGCTAGGACTGAATCTCACCTGTCAGCCATGAAGAGAACAGATAAAACACCCTCAGCTGCTGGGAAGTTGTATGCATGTTCAGACTTCAAGAGTGAACTCCACTGTTACTTGGAAGTATTTACACTTTCTCTGATTTCTTCTCAGTTGGCATTCTCCCATGTTTCCCTTGACTAAGTGGGAAAGATTTAGTAGGAGAGAGCATTTACACAGACAAAAATAATAATTTTGCCAGTGTTTTTCACTACTTCCTTTGCCATAATTAATTATGATTTGTCTTGGTTTGTCTGGTTCTTCTGGGGGATGGTGGGCGGACTTCATGTAGAGGGGCTGTGAAAAGAGCCTGCAGCAAGAACATCTACAAAGACAGTAAGCAAAGGGCATAATAACAGAAATAGAAGTGCAGACACATTTTTTTTCAGTTTGTTCCATTTTTTTATTTCAGAATTTTTTTTAGTTAATAACATGTAATCATTCCAGCAGCCTGTGGAAAAAAGCATTGTAACATGCGTATTATACACAAGTTGTCATTTCTGTGTGTCAAAGAGAAAAATATCTCCTAATGACTTCTCCAGCCCCAGTCTATTCAAACCATTGTTATATTGATGTTGGGACAAGAGAGTGAAAGAATAGAAAGCAACGTTACAAAAATTCATAATGTGAGCTTAGATCTATACTTGTATTAATTTCACCAACTTCAGCTGATGACTAGCTGCTGTTGTTAAAAGTTCTAAGGGTCTGAATTTGTGTCTACCCAAGAATGTTATATCCCCTACTATTTCTGTGATAGACCTCTACCTCTGTTCACTGAGGACATGGATTAAGCAGTTTCTTGCCAGTGCTTCCAAGGAAGGATTTCAAAAAATGGAATGCTATTTTCAGTAATACAGATGAACAAATCCAGCTGAGGATGGAGGAGTTGAGGAAAACTGGTGATGTTACAAGAAGAAGGACTAGTTTAGAAAGTAAAAAGTGGGTTCTTGTGGGCTTTTAGGCTACTGTAGGGGAATTTTCTATTTTCTTCTCTGAAAGTGAACATAGTTAGATAATGCGTTTCTTTCCTCATTTTCATAGCACTTCTCTGAAGATTTTAGTTTTTAATTTCATTCTCTTACAATATATCTGCATCTTACCAGTGTATGCTTATATGTAATGGGTTTCTGTTGCAAACCCTAGGAGAAAAATGAATGGTAGCAAAAGAATTGTGAAGGTGTCTGTGTGCTTTTAGTACCAACTGAAAATTCCAATACTGTGGGCATTCTCTCTTTTTCATGGATATCCTTTGTATTTCTTTGCTCAGTTATGTTCTTATGTGTATTAGCTATGTGCCGATGTGTTAAGGTTGACAAAAAGCTACCATGAGGGGAAGAGATGAGAAGCTTTAATTTAAAAGTAGGTTTCAGATTTATGGTGAAAACTTATGAAGCAAGTCTTTAGCAGGGTCTGTGGTGATAGAACAAGGGAAAATGGCTTCAAGCTTAAAGAGGGTAGATTTATATTGGATACAAGGAAAAAATCTTTTGCAGTGGGGCACTGGCACAGGTTGCCCAGAGATGTGGTTGATGCCCCGTCCCTGGAGACTTTCAAGGCAAGGCTGGATCAGGCCCTGAGGAACCTGACCTAGCTGTGGTGTCCCTGTTCACTGCAGGGGAGTTGGACTCGGTGGCCTTCAGAGGTCCCTTCCAACTCTAAGGATTCTGTGATTCTATTCTATGAAGTTTAAGGTAAAAATGAAACTGAACTTAATACATGGTGCCGTCTAAAATGCACCAGTTCTAAAAAGAAGTTTGTATTCTTTCTCAAAAAAGAAAAAAAGAGAGAGAAAGGAGAAAAAAGAGAACCATTTAACAATGCAAGAATGAAAATATTATAGGCTAATGTCCAGTACTCATATAACTCACATTTTAAAATCCGAAGGCTCTTACCGTGTAATCATGGAATACCTGAGTAGAGATTCAAGAAGAGAAAAGTAGAGTGTTACTTTACCGAGGGTGATAGAAGGCTTAATTAAATTAGCTAATAGTCATTGCCCTTCACTTATAGCAGCAGGTTCTGCTCTTCTCGGTGTGATCTTGCGACATTCCAAACAATTAAATGTTGGAAAGGGTCAGTAACATGGAGTATGAAGTTTATCCTTGCCCTTTTGTTACAAATGAATTTTGATTTCATCGCTTTGAAAATGAATTGAATAAAATATCCTACAAACAAGACAACAACTACGAGTGGGATTGAAACTCTATTAAAATGAAATAGCAGTATTAAAAATAAAAACCCACCAAAACAGAAATAAAACGCTGAGTGCTGTAGTCTAGTGTCGCTAAACCGATTATTTTTCCTTAGCTTTCCCTTCTACCTACGCTGCTTGCAAGCAACACTTATCTGAAAAAGAATTCTCACTCTGCTGCTTTCCTTGCTGTGCTAATCACCTGTATCTTGAAATACATCTTCAGAATTGTTTTATTGTGACAGGTCAGCAGATAAAAGCTGAATACTGGGGGGTAAATGGCACTGACTAACAGGCTTCCTTTCTATAGCCTAAGCTCTCCGCCAGAAAAAAAGTTGGTTCATCATTGCTGTCAAGTCTGAAAGTATTACTGGAAAATAAAGTCCTATACTTTGTTGCTGGAGGTGAGATTTTGTCTTACATTCTAGTTTTCCTGTCTCTCAGTAAATTTATGTGATAATTGCCACCACAGTTGTCTGACCAAAATCTTTAATGATAAAACTATAGGAGCCTGGGCACCATGGTGAGGGTTGAGCTGTGGTATTTTTGTGTAAGTGACACAAAGAGTCCTTTACCTCATAATTTTTTTTTCTCACGCAGCACAGAGATAAACAACAGAAATGCAGGCAGCATGCAGTGTTTGTGCTCCTTGCTTCTAGGTAGTGGGTGTTTTTCGTTC
The DNA here is from genome assembly GCF_002078875.1 of Numida meleagris. Taxonomy (NCBI): domain Eukaryota; kingdom Metazoa; phylum Chordata; class Aves; order Galliformes; family Numididae; genus Numida; species Numida meleagris. The sequence continues at coordinate 11,906,755 of NC_034421.1, read as the reverse complement.
CAAAGTGGGTGATGTTTCTGTATGGCTGATTTCACCAGATTCCCGTCTCCACTCAGAGCTGTAGGAATGGGTGCTGTTCTGGTGTAAGGATGCAGCAGAACTTTCTGCACGATCTGAGGTCTTGAATACACTGAGGCTGAAGGAACAAGTGGCAGTATTGTTCATCCATGTTGACGTGCACAAAAAACAGAGTTGACCTTATTCACTCTTTCTTTTCCACGTTTGGCGTGTGATCTTACAGTGCTGTGCTATATGTTACCTATAAAAGATGATTTCTCTGGTTGAGCTTAACAATAACTAATGGATACATTTAAAACATGCATTAATGGCTTGAATGTGAATGTCTGTATTTAACATAACCACTTACAACGTGAACTGCCTTAGGATAGAACGTGGTCAGTTATTTTTCCCACTATTTTGTTTGTTTCAGTACAAACGTGATTTGTCGTAATGTTCTTTACTGAAGTATAATTTTTCACACATTCAGTATAGTAAAACAGAATGTGTATATTAGTTTCTATGACCTATGATTGATTCAAATCAAAAGACGTTTAACTCTATTTAATTTTGTGACTTCTTTTTCTCCTGTGAAAACAAAAATAGCACTCTACTATTAGTGAAATCACTGTCTGCCGGCGAGGTTGGGATGTTGACTTATGCTGCTAGGCTCTGGTGTGCAAAGTAAGGGAATTAGGGAGCTGCTGCACTATTCACTTGAGAACTGCATCTCTCAGGGTGTAGGCTGCGGGAAATAAAACTCCGTGCGGTATTATTCTGGAGAAGAAAAGAAAAGAAAAGAAAAGAAAACACCTTTATTTCTTGCTTTCTGAAAGCCATCAGCAGCGGTTCTAAGAGTGCTCAGTCTCTTCTCTGGAGGTGCTCTGAGTTGTGTTGGAGTTTCCTGCCTAGTTTCTGGTTTAAAAGCAAAACAACCAACAACACTGAACTCCCACCTACCAGCGTGCCTCACCAAGCTGTTACATTGCAACTACCGACATCTTGTAAAATATCTCTCAACTATAAAATACATTGTTCAGGTCCAGTGTTTCTATTAAACTTCAGAAAATGACGCCTATGTCTCCTAGACCACGTTCTGCTAATGCAGAAACAAGTGAAGGATGATCTGTAACGAGATGGACGTTTGGTGCCTCACAAAAGCTTCATAGCAGGGAGTTGTTTCTGATACGTTCTCGTTCTCACTGCGGCTGGCTGCTTTCCGTGCAACTTCTGAAAATTATCAAAGCCTGAAGAAGGAAACAAAGAAAAAGGGAGAGAATGAGCTCAGTATTGTTAGAGCTGACTTCTTGAGGCTGTTTTCTCACTTCCGTAGGCAGTAAGATTAAAAAACAAGTCAAAAAAGTAGCAGCTTTCAGCATGAAACCCACTGCTTTGGTCTGATACGATAATCTGGACATGCCAAGAAGTCTTTATTTCTCAACAAAGTTACTGTTCACACCTCGTACTCGTAGATTAGAGGAGAAAATTGATCTTTGCCTTCAGAGGAAGAATTTTTACCATTCTGATTCTGTCAAGCATGGTTTAATTGACTTAGTTTGTTTTTTTTTACTCGGTGTGGTTTGTTTTGGATTTTTGTCCAGATTTTTACTAAAATCTCTGTAATTTTGCTCTGAAAGGTGTTCCTGAGAGTTCTCTCCCCTCATATACAGGCACTTTTCAGCTATGTAGGCACTAATCTAATCTTACCACTTTAATTAGTGTGATAATGTATTTCCTTAATATTGGATTTGAACTTATTTTGAAAAGAGTATAAAAGAGAAAGGATAGGAGACAGGACTTCATGAAGTTGATGCTGAGGGAACACATCGGATTTTTCCTCTTCATCCTTTTCATAGACATAAGTAAGGAAAAAGTGCAGACATCCATTTGCAAGTGACCTTTGCTGCTAAAATGAACGTGTGCCTTCTGCAACTGAGAGCAGGCAGCACACCTCTTATTTCAAAATATGTGCGTGAGCGTGCAATTGACTTTTCCAGGCTCTAGAAAAGCAGTTCATATTGAAAAGTATTTTTCATATACTATCATAGCATTTACACTAGCTAAAAGAGGACCCATCTTTTTATTACGACTTTTAACATAAAGTTTGAAACAGAACAAAGTGTGACTTCAACACCCCCAAATTCAATTGCTGAAACAAATACTGTTATGCAATGTATAATTGAAAATGACAGTAAACACCATGGTGTGTTCTGAGATGAGAGCTATTTTCACAGAAAAATCTGATGAAGAAGCAGCTGTGTATTTTTGTAAAATACGACCTGTGTGTTCTGTCTCCTGTTCTCATCTGTGGTGCTGAACCCTTCTCCCGCAAGTGATGGTAACTAGAATTTACTGGTTTTCCTATTGCCCTTAGATCCAGTAGCATCCTCCACAAACACAACGAAACTTTGGCTTGTACTAGGTTTAAGTGGTGAGGTTTTGGTAGCCAGGGGTCACAAAGAGCAATGCTGCTTGTGCCCTCTGTGGTAATTTAAACAAGAAAGGATTAAAAAGTGCTGTGTGACATATGAGAGATGGAAGAGAGTAAAATGTGAAAGCAGTAGCTCTGCAGGCTCTGAAGTTTGAGGAAGAGGAGGCCAGGAAGCGCTCCAGGCACCACCCAGAGCAGAGTTGCCCAGCAGACCCTGGGAGACCTCACGCTGCAGCAGGTGGGCTTGGCTTGGTGGAAGCTGCAGCCTAGGCAGGGACAGGCTCTTTTCAGGAACTGCAGCCAATGGAGAGGAGCCAAGGATGCAGCAGGCTGCCTGGATGGTGAGCTGTGTGGGGCCCACACTAGGGCAGCTCGTTCCTGAGGAGTGGACCTGTGTTGGAGCTGTGTTCTTGAGCTGCCACCCGTGTAGGGTCAGTTCATGAAGGATGGTTTCCCGTGGGAGGAACCCCAGAGCACAGGAGCAGGGGAAAAGTGTAAAGAAGAGATGGAGCGTTACGGACTCCTGTTCCCCTGCACCACTTAGCAGGAGGAAGGTAAAAAATCACGATTGAAGTTGAGCCTGGAAGAATAAGCAGGAGTGGAGGGAAGGTGTTTTTAATTTTGTTTTTAGATCTCATTATTCTGTTCTATTATTAATGGGCAATACATTAAATTAATCTTCTCCGAACCAAGTCTGTTTTGCCTGTGGCAGTAATTGGTGAGCAATCTCCCTGTCCTTATCTCAACCCATGAGTTTTTTCATTGCGTTTTCTTTCTGCCTTCTGCTGAGGAGGGAGAGTAAGAGAGCAGATGGACGTCACCTGTGGCCAGCCAAAGTCACCCCCCGCAGAGGTGCAGACACGGTCTCTCTCCTGCCCAGCCATGTAGGTTCTCTGCACTTCAGTTTTTTCAATACGTCAGCAGGGCTTCCATTTTGGAGTGGGGTCTTATTATTTAAAAGCAGCTGGCAGCGTGGATTTGGGATGCAACCTGGACTTTGCACACCACTGCTCTGACCAGAAGCTCCAGCAGTTGCAGGGATGCCTGCACGTGGCTCCCAACCAGTGCCGGCTCCTGTCCCTCCGGGCTCGTGCTGGCTGCAGTGCTGGGGCAGCACCGCTGCTATTGTGCCTGCCTAGATTAAAGCTGATCAAAACAGCTGGGAGACCTCTTCAATATTTATCATACTGTACATATAATGAAACTCTCATATCAGTAATTGCTAGGAGATTAAACCTTTTCAAAGATACATTTGGTGAATACTAATGCTCTGCTCTCCAAAGGAGAGGATGTCATGAAAACTGGGAGAGGGGAAAAAAAAGGAGTAAAGAAAATTCTTTGTGTTCATGGACCAAGAACAAACTTTTTCTGCTGAAGGAGCCCAGAATGGGATTTTCTGTAGGCCAGAGCCCTACTGAATCCTTCATTTAAAAAAAAAATATATATATTATTTCATGATAGATATGCAACAGTTCAGTCCTGGGCCCTGATCCATCTTTGCAAGGTCCTGATTCACACTTTTACTTGAATACTTTCTCTGGGGTGGCACCCCTGAACTGATGAGCGGCTGAAATCGCTCTATGCTTAATATTATTTCTTAAAGCTGATCATAACCTCTGTGGCTCTACAGATATTTTTCTGCTCTGTGGTTCGATGTGTATGTGATTGTTAGTAGAATATGCTCAGTAAGTGAACAATACAGAAATCCCTTTGCAGTATGCCAGGTAAGTGGTTTGGATCATCCCCTCTGATAGGCAGGAAGATGAGTAGTGGATATTTCCTGACCTTTTGTGCTGTGAGCTAGCACGTCTAACATTGCCATCTCTCTCTTCGCATTTGTTTACGAGGCATTTTTCTTTTCCTTGCAAACCTCATAGGGAAATGACAGGCAAGTAGTTTGAGAGAAGCTATCAATTACTTCATTGTGGGTGGGATTGGTGCCAGGTGAAGGATGTGTTTTGTGGTGTGCTGACCTTGCCTGGCTGCCGGTGTCCCCAGCTCCCCATGGCCAACCCCTCCCCCACTGCCCTCCAGCAGGACAGGAGGAGAAATCAGGTGAAGCTTGTGGGTTGAGATAAAGACAGAAGGATCATTGCTGAGTGCCATTGCCAGCAAAACAGATTCAACTTGGGGAAAATTAATTTATTGCTGATAAAAAATAGAGTGGGCTGGTGAGAAACACAGATAAAACTTGAAATACCTTTCCCTTACCTCCCTTCTTCCAGGCTTAACTTCAGACCTTGGATTCCAGCCACCAGCAGAGTGCTGCGATGGGGCCTGGGGGCTGTGGGCAGTCACAGCTGTTCCTCCCTGAGGTGGATGGCATCGGGGGCAGCACAATAACTGCAATTTGTTGTTCTACACGCAAAGTGTGTAAGGTGCAGGTTAAGTGACAGACTTTCTCCGATGCTTTATGCTGCAGTGTAAACTTCAGCATAGCCTAAAGCCCACGTGTTATAAAATATTTTTTGCATAGCTGAAGGAAATATCTAGTACAGACAAGAAGGAGTGGAAGACCACAATTTGCAAGATACCAGTTTCTGAAATAAGGATAGCTAATTTTAATAGTTGTATGTTCAGGCAAAAGTCTATCCATAAATAAAGTCTGTTGCTTTTGGAAATGGTATTAAAATGAAGAAAAATATTTTAGCTAGTCAGGAAAATAGATAATTCAGAAAATCTTTGGCAAGCTCACTGAGGAGAGGAGAGATGAAATTTCTGTGGGCTTTACTTGTAAGTTAATGTCCATTAGAAACTCCTAGCTGCCTTCTAAGTTAACTGTGTCCTGTGGGACTTAAAAAAAAAAAAAAAAAAATCCAAGCTCTCTCTCTATATTAAAATTATAACTGAGAATCCTGGTGTCATTAAAGAATCTTAATCCCATTAAAATAAATGTTTAAATATACCCTGGAAAAAAATGCTGCAAAACATACTTGGAGTTCATTTTGAACAGTTCAAGGAGAGCACTGATGTGTGTGCAACAGCTGCCCAAAGAGCAAGCAAACCACTGGAAAATGGAAAAAAAACAGGATAGGAAGCAGTTCTGAAGATTTATTATGTTATGAGCTCAATTTAGGAAGTATTATTCTACCATAGGATGCTAACAAACTGTCATTCAGTTAAATTGGATGATAGCAGATGTACAACTGAGAAAAGATGCACTTTGGGACATAATATGAAATTATTCCATAGTGCTCAGCACAAGAGGTCACTGTGGGCAACCACGTGTGTAAGATAAAGTGGGGCTGTGCTTTCCAAGCTGCCTCAGTGGTATAGGGAAATGGAGTGGAAAGAAGACGTGCTATTCAGGAAGGAAGTGCGGTGGGTGTGGGCTGGGTAACCTCTTGAGTTCTGTTTCGTACTGCTTGGGGCCTGTTCTGTATCGCTGAGGTATCCTGTGCATCTGTCTTGGTGAGCCTGATGCGGAATGGGGCTTGGCATAGCGTGTGTTTTACATCTGCCCCCCGTATCTCATTGCTCCTGCTTGCTGACCTTGCTTTAAGACAAAGCTCAGCATCCAGCAGGTCCACGAGTATCTAGCAGCAGCCCGTTACCTTACAGCTCCCTGCCTTGTCTATGCCTGGAGCTAGCCCTGGGTGTTATGTTGTAAGAATGCAACTGAAGTATTTTGCAGTGCTCTATGAAAAGCTATTCCGTGTGTATATGAAAATGTAGATGTGTGTTTTGTAAGTCTTTATGAAATCTGAAATATGCAAAGGAATGTCCTGGTTCTGACAGTGCATCAGCTGACAGGCAGTTGGAAGAAATGTTGCTACAGGGGATTTAACTGTTCTTCAGGTTTTCTGTAGGCTAACAGTGGCTGATGTACATGGACTCTTATGATATCATGAGTACTATCAATGTTTCTGATGTCTTGTACTACGCTATTTCTGTTTAACACTGCTGGGAACTGGCTGGTGAGCATCTCTACTATGGAAAGAGGACTGGAAGATCATGGTGCAAATAACGTGGCTGTATGGAAGTGCAGAATGACTCAACCTATGAAAGCACATTTGCTTGTGTACTGTTCCTTGTATTTCTGACTGACCTCTAAGTAGTCTGAGAAACGTATCTTGAAGTAATTCAGGAATTCTCTAAATAGAGATATAAGAAAATTTTGCTATGAAGTGCTCAGGAAATCCTGATGTGATTAATCTCTGCCTGTACTTGACCTTTGTGTTCCCACGCAACAACCCCATGTTTTCCCTTGGTTAAAGAACCCCTGGAGAAAACAGCAAAGATACACTTAAAATGGACATGTAGAAACAATGTTTTTGTGCTATACTTACACTCATTTTTTCAATAGTAAATTTGATTCTGTAACAGTTTTGTAGACAGTTTTAATACTTGAATAATGAGTAAGTGACAGAAAAGGTCAGGTAACTAGATTCCTAAATCTCGTGATGCTGGAGAGAGAATTGGAAAGTGAGTCTCTAAAAACTTGGCCATTCCCTCTTCATGGAAAGAATCCGTGTTTGTGGAGGCAGTGAAACATAACAGCTCTGTAACTAGTCTAGCTGGACAGCTTGTCCAACTGACTGTTAGGCAACCACTTTAGTGTAATGGAAACATCGTTCACGTTGCATTATCCTTTTGACTGAAATGCCTGTCAGTCAAGAAAGATCAAAACAACATATGATGGGAACACAAAATGTGACAGCAATGATTTATATGGTTTATATAGAGAGAATACATGCTGCTGATCCCAGAGGAACTGTAAAGGGCACCAGCGACCTGTACTGGTACTGAGGAGCTGCGTACCTGACCTCAGCGTGATGTGTTGGCGAGGCAAACGTGTATTTTTGAAGCATAGAGTTAGAATTTAGCCAAGGTTCGGAATTAAATCTGGACAAGATATGAAAATGGAATCTGAACAATAGGCAGCAAATGGAAGTTAGACAGCGAGAAAAGAGGCAGGAAAAAGGTTAGAGTTTCTTTAACATCAGAAATGCAATGTAGATTAGAAGGAGACAATAAAATATAGTTAAGTCAGAGGAGGTATTTGAGAGGGAGAATTACTTGAGATTTTTTTTGAAGTTATATACTGAAAATCTCTTTCAAAAATGGTTGTGCTGTCTGGGGGGAAATATAATATCTGAAGCTTAACCTATGTGACCTCTGTGAACAAACATAAGTTAACAGCTTGAGAGGAAGAGCAGTATAATATGGTCTGGGCTGCAAGGTAGTGGAACTGTGGGCTTGGACTCTGGATACAAAAAATACTTTATTTATAATAAATAAGGCCATTTGCAGTGGAAAGATGAAAAGAGAAGTAGTTCCTACAGCTCAGCATATGAAGATGAAAAGAGAAGTAGGTTCTGTAGCTCTGAGATGAGTCTGGGTCTGCAGGAGACTACAGGTCAATACTGGACTTTGAATCAGAGCAAGGAACAGTATTTAAAAAAAAAAAACAGAAATGTTTGCAGCATTTCAGAAGAAAATCCCTTCTATGGTCATATTCCCTATTTAAATGTTCCTTAAAACAGCATTTCACATTTCTACCTGTGCTGCTGAGTTTTTAATACATCTATTTAAATGCAAATTTTGACTTTTGGTCTGTAATCATAAAAATGTTTGTCACTAAAATTTATATCAGGAATGTAATTTCATATAGAAGCAGCAGTGGTGTGGTAGGTCACAAATAACAGAATTATTTCTCAATGCAGGGAAGTGTCTAGCATCATCTGAAGAGCATGGTTTTTTTTTCTGAAACTCCAACTTACTTTTGTACGTGTGCTACTGATGTACTTTTAAACTGTGCTTTGAGTGTTTGCTTGTGCTCCGACTGCTCCCTTATTACCTTTTTTTCCTTTCTATCCTCTGAATTACCAGGATGGCAATCCTGACAAAGTGTCTAACCTGCGTGTTCAGGAAATGAAGGCTCTCTTCCAGCATAACATTTTTTCTCTTCTTCACAAGCAGGCTTAATAAAAGAGACTTGACTGGATGGCAGGAAGTTTTGCCAGGGTGATATTGAATCAGCGACAGATTACTCTTTAGATGCTGCTGAGTGTGTCATTTGTATTTCATTTTTTTCCCACTCGCGGAAGCTGCTGGCCCTCATTAGTCTGGCTGTCTGGGTTTCCATGGCCAGCAGCCCTGTGTCTGCCAGGACCACAGCTGCTGAGCAGGGCCACAGCTGCTCGTGGTGACTGAGCTCCAGCTGCAGCAGGCGAGGCCACGTTTGCCAGAATCGTTTTCCTGTCCGTCTCATTGTGATGGATGGGGTAGTGCTTAGTGATGAACAGATGAGTCGCCGCAGCTTCAGACCTGGTACTTCTGGCTCGTGGGTTGGCACAGCTCCTCAGTGGCATTGCAGCTCCTGATGCCACTAAGCCGTGTCGTTTGCAAGTTCCGCTTTGCCGCGTGAGCAGGAGGAAGAACTTTGCCTGTTTGGATGGAAGGGCCAGCCTATGGCCTGGTCAGCCGTAGGGAGCGCAGCAGAATGTGGTGCGAGATCCAACCTTAACTTCTGGGGGATCAAGAGTTCAGCGTGTCCCAGGTTACCTCGGTTTCAAAGAAATACTAAGCAGACACTGAGCAAGCAAGCTCTGTGCCTTGTTGTAATAGCAGGTTTTTATTTACCCGATTCTGCTACTAAGTGAATACAGGTGGCTGCTTTCATTTTGCATGTTGTTTAAAATAATTTTGGTATTGTCATGGGGACGATGAATGTGAAATGTCAGATACATTATTGCAGTCAAAGAACAGAATACTCCTTAGATCTTGCACATTTTGTTTTGTGATCCTGAGATGCACTCCTCATTTAATTAAATACTTCAGATTTCAGATGATAAGAGGATGTGAAGGACATGTTGCTACGGTTTAATTTCAATCATCTCTATTTCCTGAATTTGGATGGCTTAAAAAGTATTACAGTAAACTTATACAGTATTAAGTCATTTAAAAAACAGAGATAGCATATCATGTTGACTGAGCAGTGAGACTCTTGGCTGTTTGTAAGTCTTAGCGTTAAACCAAAGGCTACTTCACTGTATTGAGATTCTGGAGACGTTTCCTTATGCACTCCGTTCAGTAGGTTCATTGCTGTCTTACCTGCTCACTGAAGTGATCATGGGGACTGTTTCATTGCAGTTCATCTCTTCTGATTGGTTTCTCTTTGCTGTGGTATCATTTGTTTATTCACTGATGCTAAGGTTGAAGTGTGCTGGATCACTAAGCTAATTGTTGAAGGTTAACCAACTTTTTATATTGAAGTGACCTTGTGTAGAACACCTGTTAAGGCTTTGGAAGTGCTGTGCTTTCCCATATTCCAAAGAAGTGTGACTTGAGTTCAACCATCCTTCCTTTGGGGAGGTTAAGGTTTTGCTTTCTCTCCTGCTCTCCCTCTCGGTATCTAACAGTACACAAACAGACATTGTGTCTTTTTATAAACCATTGCCTAGTCCCTGTTGGGTTTATTCTCACACAGTGTCCTCTCTGGGGTACTTTATTCTTAAAGTGCTTATGTAATTTGTCTCACACTTACGTCACAATTCTTATTAAAAAATATTTATATATTCTAAAATACTGCACTAGTATTTTTCATCCAAATTCTAGTCAATCTTTTTTTAATTAGCAAGTTTCTTAATCAAGTTTCATCCTGTAATCATTATTTTCTAATACATTTAACACTGCAAATAATTTCTAAATTTTGTCTAGATATATGTTCCATGTGATGTGTACACAGACCAAATCTCCTGTGGAAAATCATAAGTGTCAGCAAGCCATGAGGATGTTCCCCTTTATTTGTGCTAGCCCTTTGTGCTTACATCAAGGCTTATGTGTTGTCAGCAAGCCTTATTTTCCAAATGCTGTCTTCTCCAGTCTGGGTGTTGAGAGCTTACGTATTCTCCAGGTCACCAACAAGCCATTTGGGATCTGTGTCCTGGAACTGGAGGTACAGGGGCACCAGTGGCAGCCCCTGCATCTCGTAATGTCTGGAAGGATTTTTAGATCACGCATTGTTCACCTAAGCCACTCCTGTGCACCAGATTACTAGTACAGTTAGCCTTCTTGGCCCTCCTTGTCATATTTTGCCTTTGTTAAGTTCTCAGCTTAACTTCTAATAAATTTTCATTTGTCATTTTGGTCGTTGTGTATCTGTTAGAGGCAATGGGAGCGAAGAAGACAGGATAACAGTAGTTAAAGTCAATCCAAGGGCATAGCCCAGATGAAATCCAGAAAAAGAGAAATCCTAAGGGGAAGATGACTATTTTTATAAGCACTTTATCCCCTTAGAGTGACCTAAATACCTGTACTGATATTGGGGAAAAGGGAAGCATGGTATTACCAGGAGTGAGGGAAGTTATTTGTGCTGGTCTTAGGTTTCAGGGGAAGCAGAGGCCAAAATGAAATGCACTTTAAATTGACAACGTGAAAGGAGAGCTCATATATAAAAGCATCAAGCTTACAGTTTTTCAAGTCTTAAGGATATTTCATATATATTTGATCTTGTGCACTTCTTCTTGAAGAATTGTCAGTATTTTATTGCAGAGGAGAAAGTATTGGCAAAAAGATGATTAGTGATAACACACCTATCACCTGCTGGGTGAAAGGAGACAGCACATGACAACTGAGAACGCTTGGATGCAGATTTGTGGTGCTTGGTTCTATGCCAAAAATACTGTTCAGCTGCTTGAAGGCATGTGCATGTAGGTGTAACCACTTACTGCTTGACACAATCCAGAGATCAGGTTCCTTCAGGTAGGTGGAATGCTACCCAGAAGAATGGGACCCAGAAGATTTGGTGCATTTCTGATATCCACATACTGTTGAAAAGTTAGACTTAATATCTGTCTAGATTTAAAACAGTTTGCGAACTCCACGATGTTGCCTAGGTATCACCTAAGAGCATACCATCAATGTGAAAGTAGCCCAAGAGAAAACTGGGGAGGCAAGGATGTGTGGTCATAGAAAAGAAAGCTGCAAAACAAAGCACTCTAGCTGTCTGATCCAGAGAGAAACTGTGGAAAGAGAAACACAAGAGGCATGCAAACAAACTCAGACTGTATATGTACTAAAAGGCCATTTTGCTCTTTAAATTTAAAAGATCATTTGTTTTTCCGGATTTAATAGGCTTATGGTTTTGTCACGAGTACTGCCAAACAAAAATGATACTGTTGAAGTTAGACAAAGTAATAAGCAAAAAGAGTTAGGATAGGGTTTTGCTTAGGTTCTAAGTTACAAGGGCTGAGTTTAACGAAAACTGAGAGAAATGTGACACAAAATGTAATGAAAAATACTACAGCACACAAGTTCTGTTTAGCTATCAATAATCGTGATAACTGTGTGAAAGATGTACTTAGCTTCTATTTTTGTATGGTGGTTAAGATTATGGTTTAGAAACTTGACTTTCCTTACGAGTATGTGAAGGACACACACTTGTGAAATCCCTGTAAAATGAGCAGTTGTGCCATCTCAGGCTGAACTCTCCAATTTGTTACGAAATTCTGAAGGGCTCCTAGAAGCACATCATAGTAAAGTAATTCTGAAAACAAGCAGTATCTTTCCTTTCTGTATTCAGTGATTTGGTTTCAATTTTTTATTTAAAAAAAAAATGTCGTTTTGAGCATTCAAATTTTACGGACACTTGTATTTGATTCACCACCTGAGTTCCTCTGAATATTCATATTTTGTTGGTATTGTTGCATGCCATTCCTTTCCCTTCCTCATAACTGTGTTGGACACAGGAAGGTTTAGAGGACTTTAAGTCATGTGTTTACCCTCCACCAAATATAATATGGTGACGAATGGGTGCGAGATCCATGTCGTGAATCAGAAAGCCTCGAGTCAGCAGTGCATCTTTAATCTTTTGGAAGGTAAGTTTGCAAGTTAATTGCTGGATTTCATAGATTGTAGGAGGACATCAATATAATTGATTTTTGACACACTGGGAGAGCAGTAAACATACTCAGTTTTGAATTTTAACAAGTGTCATACCTGATAATTTATCTGCTTTGGAATTAGGAGGTCTAGAGCTAGCTCCTGGGTAATTCACACTCATTCACAGTCATTAGTACACAGTTATCTGCATAATTCTGTGACATCAGTGACTGGGTGATTTGCTCAATTTTAAATTAGATAAATAATGCATACATGTGCTGTGTTTAATGAAAATTGGAAGTAAAAGCAGAAGGGGGAAAGATATCTTCTTTTGATGCCTTGGAATATGTTCCATTGATTCTTGATTTATTTTTTTTTTTAGCTAAAATTCTTGCAATGTTTGTGGTAGTAGTCCACAATGGCATTCCAGGTGTGATATGCAACTTCTTTGATTTGTAAAGGTAGATACTTTCAGCCTGAAAACTGTTACTTCAGGTTGTGCCTAGATCTCAGCATTAACTTCTCAGTAGTATGCCCTTCTGGTGATGCAGTTCACAGCCCGTGGTACGTGCATTACACAGACACATTCCTCAGGCAGTCGCACCGCGCACCCTGCTTCCATTGTAGGATGCAAAAGTTAACCATATGTGTTAGCTTAGCTTAGACCTAGAGTGGCCAGAAGGTCAATATACTTCATACAAAAAATGCACCAAGAATATTTAGCAGTTATTAATTTGCAATTAGAATTGTTGATAGTTGTCTAGTCTTAACATATTATGCATTTCAGACTAGTGACTGTATCTGGAATGGCAGAGACTTTTAAAGTCATTCTGTCCTAGCCAGTATCTGTCAAACCAGTATAAAGTGCTACTTCAGAAAGTTCTGTCTGCATTTTTCATCGTTCCTAGATCTTGTAAAGTTGCTGCTTTTGTCTCAAGGAAAGAGTTTAAAATGCTCTGAGGGAAGAAGTAGCTGTAGCTCTCTGAATAAAGATGCAGAACCAGTCCTGCCTGATAAATAGTGCTGATCTTTGTAGGAAGAGTGTTTGCAACAGATCTGGCTGATAAGGCCACTGGAATCAGTATTTCATGTTATTCTCCTGTACAAATCTAATGCTGGTAGTGGCAGCACTGCAAGAGGCTTAAAGCAAGTCAGGGCCACAGTGTTCTGTCTGCCTATCCAGGAGGCAGTGGCTGCATCTCTTGCTGTCGTTAGTTCAGGTGCTATCTGATCCAAAGGAAGCACCGGCCATCCTACAGCATCTGCAGATGCATCTTCCTAACCTCTGCGCTCTGCTGGAGCCACGCCATGAAAGTAGAGGAAAATTTCTATCAAAAGACTGGTGCTGTTGTTTTGTTGGGCTTTTTGACTTTTCTATCCTTAAACTGAAGTCCCGTGTTTAAAGGATTTTAATTCCTTCAAGTCAAAATTTGTTACTGATCTTGAAACTGCAGATTACGCTCGGGGAATTAATCAATCTTTGAATCCGATAATTATCACAATAATGACTTGGTGAACTCCCTGGAAAGGTGGATACTCCTTGGCGTTGATATTTGTGAGTTAGATAAAGGAGCAATCTGAAGAGGGAATAATGAATTAGCGGGAAGTCAGAGAAGTTGGAGGAGCATAACTGGTGCCTATGCCCGTGATTGTTGCAGTTTTCTGACATTTTAAGTGGTTTGCAAGTCTTCTCTTATTAGAGCTAATGTGAGACAATCAGTCACCTAAGCATAGCGGTGCTGTGTCTGCTAGAAATGCTGCTAATAATTGATGTGCAGTAGCAGAACTTATAAATGAAATTAGCTCCCCAAAGTTAAAGCGTGGCGGTGATTGAAGCAGTAATGATAGGGTTCATGCAAGTACATTTGCCATCTATCTAAATGTATCATTACTGACAGAGCTATTTCGTTAACATATTGTTATGCTTATTTGTGTCATTGTTATAATGTCCCCTTGGATATCTGCAAATTATATTTGCTTGTACTCTGTTCTGATCCTTCCGACCGCCTGCGCCCACTTCTTTGGAATTAACTTGTGCAACATTTGATTTCTAACTCGAAGAGCATCTTCAGAGGAAAGTGCTGTGCACACAGCTGGAGAAGAGCTTTGGTTTTCTCATAGATGAAGGGTGTTCCATGCTTCATCAGAAAGACACAATATTGTTTTCTTCATTCAGAATGAAAGAAGTTGTCTCTTACTTACAACTGAAAACGAATAGAACTCCTAGCAATACGGCACTGTGTGATACTTGGAATTCCAAATGAAGAGCCCCACCTCGTGATCAGTTTGGTAACATATCTAGCTAAATTTGGAAGACTTTTTAAAAACTCTTCAGGAAAAATAAGGAGTAATAATTGAAGATTCCACGATCATCTAAAAATACAGTGGTAGAACATGGTTAGGCAAATCGGTTCTGGGAAAGACAATCCAATAGCTGTTTTCTGACTCTTCTGAACTATGACTTGATTCTCTCATTTTGCGACTTCTTGTTGTTGTTGTTTGTATCTTACTACTGCATATAGAAATCATGAAGGGCTGTAGGACAGATGGCTTTCGGCAGAAAGTTTTTGATATTAGAGAATCTGCAAGAAATAAGGAAAGGAATCTCCAAGACTTTGTTTTAAGAAGATAGCTGTCTCCTTGTTTTTATATCAGAAAAGAACAAGTGTACTTTTCAGTGAAGTAATGTTAGCACTGTTTGAATTATCTGACACACTTTAAACATAGATAGTATATACATTTATTCTCTTTTCTTGTTTCCTTTTCTTATTTTAAGACCAATTGCTTATACTGAGGATCTATATTGAGATCTGAAAAGGAAAAGCTTATACTCGTAATTCCCATTACCAGAGGCATTTTTTCCCCAAAATTTCATTAAAAAGGAGGAAAAAAAACCCACCAGTGAATTGAATGAGTCAATGTGTATAAATTCCTAGGCATGCTTGTTTTTAGAAACTCATCCAACTCTGAACACTGCCTTAATTTCAGAGCTCAGAACTGAAACAGATTTAAAAATAGCTTATAATTCAATTCCTTTCCAGCTACAAATTAAAATAGCAAAAATATTTCACAATATTACCATAATGTTTGCATCTCTTTTATACATCCTGCATAGCATCCAATGGCATCTCAGCTTACAGAGTGTTCTTGTGAACGAGTTCTGAAGGCAGCCATTGCAGACAGCAGTTATGATGAGGAGGACACGAGGAGGCAGCGTGAAACTGAAATATGTGTTAAGTGTTACTCCCTACTATACTGGAGAAACAAATGAGGAAATGAATTCTATATTACAAGTGATTTGCAGTCTGTTTTGTGGTCTACAGTGCAGCTGTGTATAGATAGATGTATCTGTACATATGCATCTATATACACACACCTGTACCTCTGTATATCTGTATATGAGATGTTGACTCCTGGGAGAAGATCCCAGAAGAGAAGAGGCAGAATCTGTTTGAGGGAAGCAGTGCTGGGAGCCGCAGTCTCTCCTGGCCATCCTGCTGTGTCCTGCTGGCCTTCACTGCTTTCCTCCACAACACAGAGGTATGCCAAGGCTCAGCCACATTGCTAGAAGTCCTACTAGCATTATATACTCTTACATTTGTGACAGTGTTCTCTGAGTATGGGCTAGATCCTGGTTAATTACTCGTGTGTCTTGTTATTGCCGTGGTTAGAGGAGCTGCTGCAGTATTTGGTTGTTGGCCTGCTCTGTGGCCCATCCAGAAATCTTTCCCGGGGGGAACTGCCCCTCTGCTGACTCGTTAGGTCTCTGAGGAAGATGGAAAGGGCATACACTCACATATATGGTCTTGGCATTGTGGCAACAATTGAATATCAGGACCCAAAGGAGCTAAAAAAGCTGTAACTTTGGTTCAGTTATTAAAATCTTTGTACGTTTAGCATTTAACATTAAAGTTCTGTGAATGGAAGTTTTTAATCCGAGGATGATTTCCTGTGCGCCTTCATTTTGAAGTGGCCTCTTTGGTAATGTGACATGAGGTTTTGGTGGCTTCGTTGCATGCAGTTTATTCTTTTAGTGCTTTATGTTTAATTAGTAATGCCATTTAATACCTGGCTTTTTTTAAGCCATTAGTCATTTCCATTTCTACCTTTCTGTCTCTAGAGATGCACTCTATGCAAATTAAGAGGTACAGGGTTTTTGGAGACTGGCTTAGTGTTCTAATAGCAGAGATCCAAGGTCAGGTGGGGGTTCTGAACGAGCGCTGTCTGTGCTCTCTCGTAACGGTGTCGAGGTCTTTACGCTGATGTAACCAGGATCTGAAGTCTCAGATAGCTTTCCGTGAACTTTTCAGAATACCAAAGTGTTTCCCTTCACATTTCCTTCCGTGGGATCTTTGACCTCTCATGATAAATGCAGAGAAGCCGAAGTGTTGAGCTGAAGCCCAACATTTAAGGCAGTGTTCAGGAAATGGCAGTTAGGGAAGTGCCCCCATCCATGCAGAATGCTGAAACGAAGCGGCACTTTGTGATTTGGCTTCTCTGTTTTGTTTGCTTGAAGGACTCGGTAAACAGTCCCTTTAACACAGTTCTGGAACTAGTTAAAAAAATCTACCAGCAGTAGTTTCTCTCCTTGTAACAGTAAGAACAGCCTTTTCAGAAGAGTTAATCTGCCTAAGCAAACAACTTTTGATCAGTAGCTTCCATCCTCCGCTGCTTTTTAATAGTATTGCTCTTTTAATATCGCTTCTTTTCTAACAAGATCATACCCCGCTCCCTCAGGCCGTGTTAAAAAGGTCAGTCGCTGAATGGTATTTTAATTTAAATAAAGAGTGAAAGACAGACTGTTTTTGCTAGACTACTAAAAGATCACCTGTTTTAATCTTCCTTTTAATGTCTGTTTAACTATCTTTTTTTTTTTGAGGCTTTTTCTATGACCTTCAAATAATTTAAACACAATTTTTGATTCATTATTCGTGCCATTAAATACCGATACAGGTTTCTTTCTGCAGTTTATTTTCTATTATGTGTTGCATATTTTCAGTTCAGTTCAGTAACGGTTTCTACGTACTGATGTATTACAAAACAGTACAGAAGAGTGCCAACTTTGAGAAGCAGAAAAAGGAGAAAATCTGTGTGCGTATTGGAATGGCCTTGGTAACATTCTTGAAGTAAAGTGGTGAAGGAAGGATTGCTCAAACCCAGGGCCTCTTCCCATGGTGCGGTCCCAGGATCTGAAGTCTCAGAGGTTCTGCTGACACTCTTACCCCGGCTCTACGTCATTGTTTTGGCTTTCCGTTTTTTTCTCACTTAGTAATTGAGTTTCATGACTTCATGCGAAAGATGGGATGAACTCCAGCTGGTTACATTATTGCAGATTGGCCGCAGTGATACTGTGGTTTGTAGACTTGATATACTGCAGAAAAGCGCTGAAAGCTGATAACACTGAATAAAGGGAATAAATTAAGCCCTTAAAATGATGTATTTTCATGGCCAGGGTCCAGCTTTTCAACCTCTCCTCAAAGTAATGAGCTGGTATCTCACTTGTTGTGCCCGAATGAAGATCACACCCTTTGAAGCAGTGTCCAGGTACAGAGATGCTCATTACTGCAAAACACATGCACCGTTATTTCACGTTGTCTGTCAACATTCAATTACTTTGGTAATATAAATTACTTAGACACCTTTCTCCAGTTGATTCAGTGGTCTTAAATATGGCACACTCACAAGTGGTTTTATCAAAGGAATGAGAAAATCCAGTATTTTCTTACCTGTTCTTTCCAGAGTTGTTGTCTGATGATCATCTGAAGTACAAATAAATTAAAAATTTCAGGGACGTTGCAGTGTAATCATAGAATGGTTTGGGTTGGAAGGGGCCTTTAAGGTCGTCTCGTTCCACCCCCCTGCTGTAGGCAGGGACACCTCCCTCTACACCAGGTTGCTCACAGCCCCATCCAGCCTGGCCGTGTGTGCTGCCAGGGTGGGGGCAGCCACCACCTCACTGGGCAAATATTAATATTATATATTATTAATAATAATTTTAAAAGTTGCAGAGGAAAACAAAGTTAGATAATAAGAGTTTGTGTATACTACGTATTTTAGTGTTCCTGTGGAATGTTTTTATTTAAACAGAGAAAGGGAAGAGAAAGGAGTTCACCAATGACATAACGCAGCTTTGGACCCAACTGCTTAGCTGCCGGGAGCACAGCTCCCACGTGGCTCTTGTGCACGTGTCAGCTGTGCTGCAGTGCCCTTCCTTTCATCTGTGTTCCATCATGGCTCCCTGCTCCATGGCTGGTCCATGTGTGTCGCTCCACTCCTGGACCCCAGAGCCATGGTGTCACCTGCTGAGCAGGTGTGTGTGTAACTGTGCTGCCTGCTGCCCCCCGAGCCACCTCCAGTAACAGGGAATGTGGCACAATGAGAGCTCCAAGTGATTAACTCAACATACCGCGGGTTCCCTGTCCTGTTTCTGGCCCTTGTTGACAGTATTTCAACTCAAAGCATCAGTAAAGATATTTTCCTGTCCCTGGGCACGCTTCAAGTAACTTTTAATACACCGGAAACCAGCCCAATAAACAGTATCACCAATTTCCTTAGCTTTTCATAGTAACCCCAAGAAATGGATTCTTTCCAAAGGGTTGTTCAGTTCATGTCCCATTTCCCTAAGAAACACCAGCCTCACCCCTGCCAAACAGCTGGTTATCTGTACAAATTAATGGACTCCATGGCTGTAGATTCAGCCAGTGGAATCCATGTGTTTTACACCTGGATGTATGAAATTATTTCTCCTTGCATTGCTCTTGGGGAAGAGCTATTGTACCAAAGCTCAACTGGAGTAAGGTGATTTTTTTCCCCCAAGATATAAGTCAACTTCTCTATTTCTTTTCTTTTTTTCCCCCTTTCTTTCCCACAGTCTCTTTTTACAACTTTGAAGGAAGCTTCCAATTTATGTCAAGGTTACATTTTTATACTGTTTCCTGAAACACTCAATCCCGTTAGGCAGTAATTTTAACAAGAGTAATAAAGCAATGATTTTATAGTGTGTCATTATCAATTCTGTTTGGCAAACTACTATCCTGCTATTACAGTAGATAGACCACGTGTCTTGGGCTGTGTGGCTGTTTGTGTGGACTGGCTGGGTTATCGTATTGCATTTATGCTTTTTTGTTGTTGTTTGCTTTGAAGATTGTGGGTATTATGTTGAAGTACAGACAGTTGCGTTCTTCCCATATTCTTCATTACAAACATTTTAACTGAAGTATGGGTAGATGAAGGTTACATAAATTTTATGTCAAGCTTTATGTGAAATATATGCGAGGATTATTGGTAGGTAGAAAAAGAAAAAAGGAGCCATAGTGCTATATATTACATAATTTGAGTTTATTTTTGTGTCAGTAGTGTAATAGCAATCACGTTAGAGTTGCTAAATGATATCATACGCATTTTCTCAGTTTAAACACAAATGGTATTTATGGAAAGCTGAAGATCAAAAATATCTCTACATTCTTCAGAGAAATGAGACTCCTATTTCCCAGAAAAACAAGGCAGATAATCTGGAGCTTGCAAAGAGTTCATTTAAATTCATTCTTCACAAAATTTTTGTGAATTGATGAGCTGAGCTTCCTTACTAGACAAAAAGAAAGAAAAAAGAAAAGATTATGTTAAGGTAGCTTCTTTGTTTTTCCAAGACTTGAAGTTTTTTGTTTGACTAATTATAGGACTTGAGATTTGCAGCACAGAATTTCAGAACTGGCGTCATTTTGCATCTCATTGAGAGTACCCTGATTTGCTTTATTGTGTTTGACAAGCAGAGCTCTCTCCCTTGCAGAGCGGCCATGTGGCATGGATCCATGGACCTCATGCAAAACTGTTACTTGTCAACTGTTTGGACTATGCCTCAGAAATGGGGCATTCTACTACTGATCCTTAGTAGATACCTTGTTATTAAATAATATTGTGGTTCTTTTTTTCCTAAAATTCCAAGCAGCACATTTGAAAATATTTCTTTATAACCAAAGCTCAGCGGTGTGCTGTGCAGCAGTGCTGAATCCCAACAACATTAAGCTCTGTGCAGTGAGACAGGCCTGTGTTTGTAAGTCCTAGGTAATTCAGTTTGAGCAGATCTAAATTTGTGTGTGGCCAGCTCTGCAGCACAGCTAGCTTCGCATGTACAAACGTCACCTGGCAAGACATAAAAAAATGAGGTTTAAGTGAATAATTGTTGCATCTTGTGTTGTCTGAGTACACGCAGATGGTCTCAAAATACCATGTCTGCATGGTATTAGAAATGTACCTTTGTACTCAGTTTATAAAGTCTGTTCAGTGTGACCATCGAATATAAATAGAACTTCATTACCTTATTACCAGCAGTGGGGGCACTGGAATTTACCTGGTTTAAAGAATAATCAAATGTATATGTTAAAGAGAAAACTTGCTAGCTGATACATCACAGCTCCTTTGCTGACAGCATTGAAGTGTTAATCTGACTTCTAAAGAATAATAATTAAAATGTTCACAACCAGGCAGGAGAAAATTTAAAAATACTTGTCATTTTTTATACTATTTGCATGAGACACAAAAGCAAAGACAATAACACTAGTAGAAAGTGTATTTTGTATTTCTAACATTTTTTTTTATTTTGGATGAAGGAGTTATTGTGCTGCAAAATCTTATTATTTCTTTTATTTATTGTTCTCAATATATGTATGTAATTACTTAGAAGTGTCTAATGTACTGTACCCCTAAGGCCTTAGGCCCACCGGCTTTCTTCCCACAAGAACTATTTTCTTTCTCCAGCTGAGATGGAAACAATCTGTAGCATCCTTTTTGGCCCTAGATGCTTTATTTAAAGGATATATTTCATGTGATCCTTTGCACCTACAGAGTGTTTTCTTCCCTGGACAAATTCAAACAAACTACACATGGGTATAGAACCTAGTATTTTCCTAGTAGGATGCTACAGTTTGCTCATCTCCTCTTACAGACCCAAAACACTTAAGAAAACCACGCAGGTGAATGAGCTGCAGCTCTAGTGACTGGGGGTCAGCACTTTATCTCCAGCTGGGAAATTCTTCCCCCCTTTCAAAGAAGCTTTGCTCCGGAGACTTTGCCTCTTCATGCTCCAAATAACTGCTTTGTCTAGTGAGCAGAAGTCAGAAGATGGCTCCATTTTCTCCAACCAGGCACAGATTCTGCCTGCATTGCAAACCTGTTCTCAAAGTATGGCCTGGCTGCTGCTTTTCTTTTGAGGCTTGTTTTGAAAGTATTAAGTAAGCCATTTCAGATACCACCCGCCACACCGCCCTCTGTGACTCCATTGGCGTGTCCTCAAAGGCAGAAGGAGGAAGTCAAGTCTATCAATATTAAAAGGTATTTCTCAGTGCAGAAGAGGATTTGGTAAATTGGTTAACCTGCTTGTATCATAAGTTATTCATAAGCGTAGATTATGCTGATAAAACCTCCTATTTCCTACTTCTGCTTCTGTTGGTTTTTTTTCAACTGTATAAACATACACAAATAAATAAAATGAAAAATTCATTCATGGTGATTTGGAATTTAGAAGACTTCAGAAAATGAAAACTATATTGGAGAATATGTAGGTTTATGAATAAATTAGCACAGAATGATCACATTTAACAGAACAGCTTCCCTTTGAAAGACCGCGCTGCCTACACACAAATTTCCACCGTAAGCTTTGACTCAGTAAAGTACTTGAGCATAATTCTAATGTTACCTGAATATTGCCACCAAAAAAGCCTTAAAATTAGTAAATACAAAATGTACAGAAAAATAAAGCCCAAAGAAATGGCATTAGGTGCTAATATTGTGTTTATCATTTAGTAATCTCTCTTATATGATATTTAATGTTCTGTTAATTGCAGATGTGGAAATCCACGTTAGCTTTTATATGTGTGATACAAGTCTGTCTTGATATGGATTTCTTCCTTTTTGCTGAACTTGGATTTTCTCCACCGTGCTGTTCATTCCTCTTTGTTTGCAGTTATGACTGCAAAGTGATTTGCCTTCTTCACAGCTGACGGTGCTGCTTATGGGTCTCATGGATAGTAAATGTTTTCCTAGCACTTGCTCTTTTTACTCTGTAGTAGCTATCAGCTTTCCAGTTCCATTTATTTTTATCATGATGCTAAGAAAAATGACAAATGTCTGCAAAATTCCTCTTCTCCAGTTTATACAACAGTAATGGTGATAATGGTGATGTCAAGGCTTCTCTTACACCTGGCTTATTTCAGACTTAAGGAATTTCAGTGTCGCTTTTGTTCAGCACCTGAAGCTAGCCACTCCTCAGCCGGGCTCAGCAGGCTTTGACTAGATAAGCCAAGTTCTGTTCTTCACTGAGAGTACAAGATGAACTATATTATTAGTTGTCTTATTGCTGTAATTAACTTCAATAGTTTATGAGAAAAGAAGAGGAAAAACATATTTAGCAGGATCTAAAAAGGAGTTAATCTGTTTACCAGAGGCACTGGGATGCAATATTCAGATCTGTGAATACCGCAGGCACCTTTGTTGGTGTATTAATGAAGGACTGTGTGAATATAACAGTTTTAATCAAGTACTTTAATGGAGAATTTTTGAGTATTTTATGTTTATTATACTCCTTTTGTTCTGAGCAAATGAAAAATAAAGCAGGAGACTGATTTTATTTATATTGTAGAGTGAAATATGAATTTACCAGAATACCCATTACAACATGAAATGATAAATGATAAAACACATTTTTTAATGAGAAATAAAAATGTCATGACATCACCAAAATATATTGCAGAACAGGCAGAGAAACAGTTCTTGCCCAGCATACTGATAAGCAGTGCTTCTCTGCTTTTTCTCCTTCAGGAATGAAGGATGTATTTTTTTCTATTTGTCATATTGATATATATATATAGAGAGAGAGAGAATAAGATACGTAATACAAAATAAGTTTTCTCATCAGGGATCTTTGAGAACTACATGCTGGGCTGTAAACTGTTGACATTTGTTCATTAGAACCTCATGGTCTGATGACCTTTTTTCCTTAAAGCATTGTATTTTTCATCTGCGTTGCATGACAGATTGTTCAGCGTATTTCTTGTGTGGAAGGGCGGCACTGAATGCCACAAAAGCCTTGTTTAGCACTTGCAGATTTAAGCAGGACATGTTTGAAAATGTTTTTGTGCTCTCTAGTGGATAATTTGGTTATAAGTGTCTAAGAAAGTAGCATCACCAACAGTTGTAAATTTAGTTTCGTTTAACTGAAGGACCTCAAGTAAGAGAATTAAGAATTACTAGTAGCTTAGGAATGCATCTATATGGAACGGCTCTCAGATTTTGGTACACACATTCCATTTTTGCCGTACTTAGGGAATGTCCACATTCTTCAGCTGCTTTTTTTTTTACAGGCTCCAGTGTTCACTGGTACAAGCAGTGAGAGTATTTTGCCCTCAACTTATCTCAGAACATGAGCGATGTCTGCGGTGTCCACCTCCCCACACCCCTCTCCTGAGGCAGCCTCTTTTTCTGTAGCCTGTTAAAAAAAAAAATCAGCTTACTCCATCTCGTCTAACACAACCCCAGAAATGCTTTTATTTGTTTGTTTTCCATTGAAGACTTGTGATGAGTTTAGTGAGGTGCTTTGGAATTGCTGTATTTGCTTCTATGCTCCAAAAGAAGTCATGTTAAGTGCAATACAAGATTCTGAAGTGCTGAGTGAAATCTAAGGTTATATGCCTTGCATCTTTTAATATTCACAATTTAATCAGTTTCTTCTCCAAAATCATCTTGTTGTGATAGTATTTCTACTTCTGTCGTTCATTTAATGGGATTCTTTTATTGAAATCAATGACCTTGGCTCTGATCTCTACTTTTCATTATTCTGTAGTGTGAACAGTTCTGATGAGATGCGGAGACTGGCACAATAATCACTTTGTTGGCATTTCTATCCTTACTCTCAGTGAAAACTGAGCCATGATAGTTATTTTTTTCCACTTCGGTGAATCGCAGGGAACAGTGTTTGCTAGGGATTCTGACCACTGTGGCTTTGCTTTTCTGTACTCTCATTCTGTTTGTGACTCAAAGTGAACCTGCGTTTGGCTCTTGTCACTTCATTCTTCTTTCCTTCGATCTGTTCAAATCTCTGTTTCTTGGCCTACCCTCTCCAGTCTCTAAGCCATTCTTTTCCGGCCTTTTCATTGTGAACATGACTACTTTAATAGTGATATCATGCAGGCTTCTCAGATAGTTCAGTGGCAATTTACAATGTGATTTACAATTTAATTCCTTTTCTTGGCCTGACAGTCATTCTGGATTGAAGGCATGTCATTTTTGCTCATTTGAGTCAATTCCAGAGACATTAAATAAGCATTTTATTATTTTAAGATTTAAATGCTAGAATTGGCACAAGGAAAAATGGCTTTCCTGAGAAAACTTCATGGCCAGTGCTCTGGTATCGCTACCTAGTAGATTGGTTCTGTAAGAACTGTGTATAGAGATGTCCTGAATGGTGAATGAGGGTGTTTTTTAATGACCAGGTAATTGAGGCAGCAGATTTCAGCAAAGCAGTTTCCTGTTCCATTTTGCAAGACTTGATTTTTTTCTTTACTGTATCTGGTATCCCACTTTTTTGTTGTCGAGTCACCAACTGGATGGCCGTCGTAACTTTTCCTCTTATTTCAATGGATATTTTCATGGAATTCCTAAATTCTGCTCTCTGTTGTTGGCGCTCCTTTTGCTCACAGGTGGATGGGTAGTAGTTCAATTGCTATTGGGTTGTGCCCATGCAAATGATACAGTATCTCCTTGGATATGGTACAAATTAACCAATTTTGTCTAATTGTATTGGTCTGGACCAGTATATGCTATATGAATTCAATAGGAGAATCAATTATTGCTGTATTCTTACAGCTTTCAGATTCTAGATCTGGAGTCGCTTTAGTTTCTGTTCATACACACGCATGCCACTCCATGTTCCAAGTGATTCAGTTATGACTGTCCAGATATCTTTTTTCTCTCTGTTCTGCAAATATACGCACACACACGCACAAAAAAAAAAAATAGAATAAGAAATAGGAAAGATAATCTAATTTTGAAATTTATGGTGTTCTTCTTTTCTGTGCTCTTGGCAGTTAACTTCTGGCACTTAACCAAATCGGCATTTGGCTTTTGGCAATAGATAAGATTTAATTTAGTTTCAGTTTTATGCCAAATTTCAAGGTAATGATGAGTTGTAATTTTATCCATGTTGTTCTGTGCTTTCACAATAACAGCATTATTTATGTGATTTCAGTAGCTGCTGCATAACTTCGTGGGCTAGACAACAAAGTTCAAACAGTTTATTTTCTTGGGTTGATGTGTAGTTTTAGCAAATGTGAACAAACACAGATACAGAAGATTACTTTCTCTGGAATGTTGACAAGTCTTCTAAGGATGCACATAGAACGACCATCTAAAAAAATCTTGATATGGATATGTTTAGAAATCCACATAGTTGGTGTGCGCTTGTATGATGAAGACATTTGCATCACAAAGAAAGATGCATTCGAACTGCAAGAATAAAGCTACCAGAGCAGGGCTGATGTGGTGGTCGACTCTCTTCTCCAGGTATGTACGTTAGTAAAAACAGATGAATCTTTGAGTGGGGTGCTGTTCCAAAAATCATTCCACTCTGACCACAGGTTTAATTAGTGCAATCATTCAAACCCACAATTCTTAGCATAGTACCAAAAAAAGACTTAGAGATGTGTGCTGACTCGCAAGCATACAGGAAATTGTCATATTTTTTTTGTAAATTAAGCCTTACTCTTCCCATCTTATTAGAAGACGACGTAACCCTATTCTCAAAGCATTGGTAGTCAGCCTTCCAACCTGT
Organism: Numida meleagris; assembly: GCF_002078875.1. Lineage (NCBI taxonomy): Eukaryota > Metazoa > Chordata > Aves > Galliformes > Numididae > Numida > Numida meleagris. The sequence continues at coordinate 11,880,683 of NC_034421.1, read as the reverse complement.
TTCTAAATAACAGATCGAAACAAATTCTGTAAAATACATTACTGGCAGTTGTTTTTGGCATTGTAATTCAAATAAGTTTGTCACTTTTTTTATTTTCCAAATAATCATAATCAACATGTGCTGTGCTCACTTCCCTATTAAGGATATTAAATATGTTTGTATAGAATTATATGTGCAACACTTATTCAACGCAGCAGATGTTCAGGAGAGAGAGAAGTAATTGGTGCTGCATAGTATGGTGCACAGAATGGTAACCATTTTCCTTTCCTCTTCATCTCTCCCCAGCTTGTTCCTGCTGCATCATTAACTCAAGCCTAGCAATAGACTTCCGAGAAATGTGTTCTTTATTGCTCAGTTCTCCCAACTCCAGTTTTCATCCCATTTTTCTTCCTCAGTGCTCTATCTTTTACATTTTGCATTTGCCGTGCTAGGGGCTGGGGCGCTGAAGGCTGTCTGAAGTCATTGCCCATCCATTAAGAAATTCACACCTTAAAATATTAGGAGCTACCCGTGCCTGCCACAATTTATTCCTATCCAAATGAATCCTGTTTACTGAAGTGCTATGATACTGTCTTTTCTGTCTCTTTGACTAAGTGGTACTGGCTCAGGTGAAAATAGTCTTAGTTCTTTTATGGAAAAGCAGGGAAAAGTATTGCAGGGAACGAGTTTCTTAATTACAGTAGAAGCATCAAGTTTCTGCTGCTACAGGTTCTAGATCTGTTAGACGCAGCAAATAGTGGACAGTAGATCCTCATCTTAAAGTTTGAATTTGTGGCAAGAATAAGTGAATGTTGCTATTCTTGTACTTGTGATCTGACACGGAATTGTTAGCAGTGATAGAAACCAGGATCTTCAACCTGTTGTAAAGAAGTGGTAAGGTAAGGGAAAGAGCAGAATGTCCTACAGTCAGACACCAACTTCCCAGGGTAGCAACAGAAAGTGATACAGAAGCAATGGAGTAATGGTACAGTATACTTCTTTTAAAAGCCCCAGCAAATTTATGTTTGGGAACCTTTCTGTGATTTTTTTATATATAAATATCACACACATATATGTAGACATATATAGAGATATATATGAAAGGATGTTCTCCTAAAGCTCTTTGTTTGTTAGTTCTTTCCAACTTTTCACTGGAGTGAGATATGACACACTTAACCTTTGAGCAGTAGTTTATTGCAACATGAAATAAAGTTGGCTTGCAGTTTTATTACTATAATTTTCATTCAACATTTTATATCCACATTTCAACATTATTTAGTTGAAGTCAAGGTGGAGTACATTTCCCTGACTTCTGAATTTTCACTGCTGTTCAAAACCTGAGTGCCATTTTGTTTTCTGGGTAAAATGAGAACTTAATCTAAAACTCTGTGGTAACATTTTTATCATTTAAATACTCTCAATATTATTGGGGGCTTTCTTGAAAAGAACTGAAGGGAGAAAAGCTCATGAAATTATGTGAACCTCAGGACAAAACAGACTTCTGGTGGGAACAACAGCTGTTAAGATTGGGAGGGGGAAATGGTGATGCTAGAAGGAAATAATGGTGCGGACTTCTCACTTGGTTTAAAGGAGTCTGAAATCACTGGAACAACATTTGTGGCAGAAGTCAGTGTTTAGAACAGGGACACTATCTTAACGTCTGTGTTTGGGTATAGCATACTAGAAATTTAATCATTTGTATGTATTTATAAGAATTTATCACAGGAAAGGAATTGAATTTTGCTTCGGAATTGTATTCTGAGTCTCATACGAAATTTGCTTAAAACTGAATGTATCCCATTAATGTTGAGCTCGTATCAGTCATTCTTGTAGAAGAATTCTTTTTAAAAAAAAACAACTAATCAACAAGGTTATCAGCAGCATTATGTTGGGCTTCAATGGAAATTTTAAAAAATGAGAAGACTTTTTTATATTGCAAAAGAGAAAAACGTTTTTTCCCTGTGAGCTATCCATTAGCTGACTGTGTGCTGTAATGGCATACGTACGTTGCCTTGGTCTGAATGCGTGTACATACAGAGGGGCAGGATGGAGTCAGTGCAGTCACCAAATTATATCTTACTATATAGTTTAGCAAAAAATAAATAGTAAATATTGACTCCTGAGAACATGTTCTTCCTTTAAAATAAGACTTAACCCACATTTGTTTAAATTTCTTGTCGCGCTGTATGATATTGGCAATAGCAAGACAAATCTCCCTTAGTGGGGGCATGATTTACTTCAGAGTTTTATATTTGTCAGAACTGGAAAGATTTCACCGTCTTAGGGGCCTAGCCATTTCTAGAAGCTTTTCATGTTATTTTGCACGTTATTTTGTACATACGGTATGTAAGTTTTTACCATGGATGTTACTTATACACGTTGTTAAAAAAGACAAAAAAAACAACTTGGCTGAAAATCTCCAAATGTATTAGGTGACTTAAGAGTCATTGTATTCAGTTAGAATTCGTCTCCCTTACATAATAATTTCTCTGAAAACATTTTCAATGTGCAAAAAAAACCATGTAATTATATAAGTTTGGGGGTAATTTTATGTATATTTTAGTTATTCAGTACGTTTAATTATGCTTTGTTATGAACTGTTTACAGTTATTATCACTTGAGGAGAGAGGGAGGAGAGAGGGAGGGCAAATGGAGCTGAATCTGGAGTAAAACCAAGGGAAATTAAAGATTCACCGATGAATCTTTGCAGACTTTATGCAAATCCAGTGGGTATTTTGTGGAAGTGTTAATGAGTGTCACATCCTGATTGCTGCAGACTTTCCCTTACATTTCCAGCCGTACCAAATCCAATTGAAACAGCTAAAATTAACAACAGAAGTCCACAACTGTTTGTCAGAAAAATGTGTGAAATTTGTTTTTAGCTCATCTTACCCTAATTATCCTTGGAAGTACTGTATATAGATGTTGATTTAAAATACTCTATGTAGACTCCATCCTAACGGATGACGAAGTTTACCTTGATCCCCTTAAATCCATCTAAAGAACCATTAGGTGTTTTTTGCATCACGGTACAGGGGAATCTGTGTGAGCTAACTGCCCTGCCGCTGTCTCCTACTAGAAATGTGCTTTACCAACAGCTACTGTGAGCAGTGCTTTTTGCCATGGCATATGCTGCTCCTTTTGCTTTGTGTGAGCTGTGGCCTGTGACATATAAAGTGACTGCAGACCCATTGATTTATTTGCTCTCAAAAACTGTGAGGAAGGCAAAGTAAAAAAAAAAAAAAAAAAAAAAAAAAAAAAAAAAACCACCGCCAAGGACAAATAATTAGTATGCTTCTCTTTACCTGGGAATTCTTTCCAGGGATTTGTATACTTCAGCTGGCAAACTTGCCTGTGTCCCTGTTGTCATCCTCCGGGCAGCCTCTCCTCTGAATCCGCTTCCCAGCTCTGGCAGGTTCACAGTTTCTGAGGTCATTTCGAGTTCCCTTTACTCTCTTTTCACTTGGTCTTGTGCACCCATTCCATCCTTAAAACGGGGCTAAGGAAGCCATTGCAACTTGTGATGGTATTGTCAGTGTGTGAACGTTGGTGGGAGGAATGTTTTCATAGCGCTGGCTTTGGGGTAGCATGATACGAAGGCATCTAAGTACGATAGCAGGCTGTTAGTTTAGTATCTTTTGTTTAGCCTGTCTTTATCTGCCAGCTTACTGTTAATATACTGTTAATAGAATTCTGAATGCCTGCATATATGACAAGTCATAACCATAATGAGCCTGTTTATTTCAAGATATGAAGTGGCATCATTCATTTGCACATTAAAGGAAACTTTGCTGGAAGAAGACAAATTTGAGGCTACAAAAAGCTTTGTGATGATTGTAATGCTAATCTGTATTCAATCCCGTATGTAAAGTGTCACATCTTGAATACTTTAAAAAATTAATTAGTCAACTGTGTGGTGCCACAGATGAGCAGAAGCAAGTGGCTGCTTGCATCCACAAGCTGTGACAATCTCTGTGCCACTGTGGCCTTAGAGGAGAGCAGGCCCACGGCTTCTGAGCTGGAGGAGATCCCACCTCACACCTGACCGGGTATGAGGCTGGTGGTGTTCGTGTGGCTGTGTCGCAGGACTAGCAGTCCCCCAGCAGTCTTTGATGTCCTGTGTTTATAAAGATAGTTAACTCTTCACGTGCACGTTAGTAAGAATAGATATACGCGTGCATGTAATGTTAATGACAAAAATATCATCGGGACATTTGACAATCTGGAGAGCAACTGTAAATCTAAAGAAGTTGATTACAGATAAAAACGCTTTTTACACTTTCTCTTGCACTCTTGTGGTAAGCTCCATCACATCTATGCATCCCGTGGCTCTTTAGACAAATTAACCTGTGCTAGCCTTTTGCAGTTGCAATGAGGAAACAACTTCTGGTAACACTTCATGAATTAACATAAACACATAAAATAAAAAAATGGAGGACATCTTGAATTTGCAATACAGAAAAACGTTGAATTTTCTAAATGTTACTAAACTAAGAATTGTTATTCGCTTGCGAACAGCATCTAAAGGAAGATCCAGATTATCTTCGAAGGGAATATATGCTGAAGTGTGAGAAGTCCAAGCTGCAGGCTTTACTAGTAATCTTTGTTCATGCTGAAATATTGTTTGCCTTAGTAATGTAATTTTTTTATGAATAGTTTAGCATTTCTACAAAGTTGTGAATATGTATAAGCACATAAGGAATTATTTTGCCTCAAGACTTTTCCAAGACCTCTTCCTTCTTGGTATTTGTAGATGCATTATCATATGTTTCACATTAAACATGATTACAATCGGAACAAAAAATGGTGGTAGCCTGAAACCTGAGTGCTGCTGCGATCTGGATTTCTGTACTTTTTTTAGACCTGAAAAAAAAACGAGACCTATTTTGTTCTTCATCTGTTGCATCTGCAGAATTTTTTCTTCATTTTAGGATTAGATAAGTAATTATTTTTTGAACATAATTTGCTATATGCATCAATGGCTGTGCAACGATCAGTATCCTGTGGAGCGCTTGTTCTGTGGGGTTGGGGAGGATAGAGGGATGAATTCTTACTTCTAGGATAACTTCCATAGCATTTATGCAAGAAACTTTCTGCAGCAAGGTTTGAAGTACCATATCTGTTAGATCATTACCATTTTAGTTGCTATATAATTGCACACAAATAATGTTCCACTTATTGTGTTTACCGATGGTGCTTAATTTCTTACGCTTGTTTCGAAGCGTATGTAGGCATGATTTATTTTGTATAAGGATGGCAAGTGACATTTTTCACTTAATACTTTGCAAAGTTTTGCAATTAAAATTACAGTGAAAGTGGCCACTTAAAAGCAGCGAACACCGATAAGTTACCTCATTTGGGAGCTACTGTTAATTTTCAGCCAAAACAATACTAGAATGCAAGTGATATTACCAACATCAATTTCAATACAGAAGATAGAAGCAATTAATAAAACAAACTGGCATTTCAGATCACATGTACAAATTCTTCTTAGATACGACTTGAAAGCATGGGACTGCAGAAAAAAATATTGTGATTTGAGTATATAGAGAAACAATCTGTGAACTCACCTAGACCTTATCTCACTGATTCTTTGTAACATCTGTTCTGTAGGTATGGCACTATATAACCACTAATTTTTGTGTACTCTTACAATTAGTGTCATTGTAAAGTGAGCAACAGTATGAATGTTTGAGGGATCAGAGCTCTGCAGATCATTTTTAATTCTGCATAGTAGAGAAGAGCCTTGTGATTTCTGCTTGTATTTTTTGATACCTCCATTTGAAAAATCCTCATCGGTTTTAAAAATCCTTGTGTATTGTCCCCCAAGGATTATATTCAGCATGAGTCCAACATTATGACTTCTCAGATTTAGGTTTCCTTGAGCTACACTTGCACTGATTGGGTTGTGATGTGTCATAGATGCTGTGCTCCTCGTCAGTCATCTCCCTTCCAGACTTGCACATTGTAAACATTTAAGAATAAAACTGCAGCACGTTTATCATCAATTGCACCATGCTTTGCCATCTGAATATGCTTCATTAGGCTCACCTTCTGTGATGTAGAGGGATCATTAGATAGCACGTGGGAAGAAGTCATTTCAGCAGTAATCTGTCAGGTGTGGAGAGCCCCCATGTGTTTGATGTATAAATGCATTGCAGATCAAGCCACGTTTCACTAAGCTGTATAGTAGTACTTGCAAACCGTACTGGTGCAGGGTTACCTTGTTCTCAAGGTGTTACTTTTGGATTTTACCTATCTTCATTTTTCTTCATAGCTTACATTGCTTTTAATAGTTGCCATAGCACAGAAACTTAGTTCTAGAAATGAAGAATAAACAAATGGCACACTGAAGCTTTTCAGTGTGAATCCTTCCAGTGTGACACACATACCTTGGGATCAGTTAACACACATTCAAACAAGCCACACCATTCATCAGAAGACACCTGCTTGGCAATTAGTTACGTTTATTTCTCTGTGAATGAATTTTTTTCATAAAGCAGAGAAATCAGAGCACACTGTCTTTTAAGGAGAAAAGGATGCCAGAGTTTAGATAGCAAACAACAGTTATTTAAAATGTCTGATGTGATATGAGATATAATGTGGTGACGTTTATTTTGTACTGCTTAATAAATTATTTGTAAATCTTAAGTTCAAAAGATACACATTTGAGATTACAGAAATCTCAGTGCTCAGCGCCATCAACGTAATGCTTTAGTTAATTGGTGCTTGTCCCCACAAGTACAGTGGAAGGAGCAGAGTTTAAAGAGAGGTCTTTCTCATGCTTGTTTCCATGCACGTAAGGAAGTCATGGCAGGGAGCTCTAGAACCCAAACCATAAAGAGAACCTGTTCTTCCCTTTGGAAATTTCTGACAGAGGTTTTGCTTTGCCCTGGAGCACATCATGGTGAATTGGTCTCGGTCTTGGTCTTGCTCCATAGATGTGGTTGCTCCAGTTTTGCTCCACACACAGCTCGGAAGTGCCCATGCTGTCAGACAGGAGGCTGACATCTTGGAGAAGGTCTTGCAGAGGGAGTCACTGTAGTGATGGCTCAAGGACAAGCAGTGGCACCAAGTGACACGTAGAGCATTTAAAGACTTCTCTCTCTTGTGCACGTGTGAAGGGGGAGAAACTGATGACCAAAATCATCCGCTGTTTAGAAGAAGCGGTAAAAATGAATGTGTATAAACATACACAGATTTTTATCCAATTAGTTAATTCTATAGATTAAAATGGGACTTTACTATTCTCTTTTTTTAAAAATTGGATGTAGAAATTTGAAGTATTTGCTCGATCATCTGCTCATCTTCACAACTCTATGCAAAGATGCAGCTTGCTCTCCATCAGTATGCTCTCTGCTAGTGCTCCCCCCCAATATTTATTGCTAATGAGATAATTAATTAGTTTAAACTCTTTTTCATTACTTGAATAAAGACTTGCAGTCTCTGAAGAACAGCACTGAGAACGTGTAACATCTGCCAGAAGTGCTGGTCTTCTGATGAACTGACCATATGTGCTGCAAAGGCTGGAACCAAGGGGCTGGAGTTAATGGGGGGGTCCTGTCAGCGGTGGCTCTGGGTGACCTTGCCTTGGCAGCAGAAGCAATTGCTCCTGGTGCTGTTTTTAATGCAGCTCTGAGCTTAACGCTAAGAATGGGCAGAGAGAAAAATGAGATGTGTAAATAACAGAACTGTAAGACAACCCATAATATTTTGTTGGTTGCAAATGCTAGGAAATTGTGTTTTCGTAACCCGTGCGTTTTAAGATGTCCATGTTTAGACACTTAAGGTGGCTTGCATTGGAATTTCCAGTAGTTCAGCAGAGCCCTCCCAAGCAGCAAGAGAGAGGCACTGCAACTATTACGATTCTAATTTTACAGGTGGGAAAACTGAGGAGATGGATAATGCGGTCAAGGCCACAGTGAGCCAATGCGAGCTCTGAGGTTTGTTTTGGCCATTAGCCCAGTGCTCTGGCCGGCCCTTGCAGCATTCTACGTTTTTTGAATGATACACAGCTGTACTGTGAAATATTTTAAATTAAAGAGATGTCCTGCTTGTCTCATAAAGCAGCTCGATAGATAGTGCTCTTTTCCCCGAGGGCAGCAAGGTGAGCATGTCTCCACCAAATGTTCTACAGAACAAGAAAAGCCTTCTGAAATCACAATCTGAAGTTTTGTATATTTCCCATTTCCTCCTACTAAAATCAAACTTTGCCTCTCTGTCAAAAATGGGTGCAAATTCTTTGACTTGAATATGCAAAAAGGCAAAGATGAGTCGGAATCGTTACTGGAGATCACTTTGTAGTCTCTTCCATTGCAAAGCAATGGTAAATATTGAAAGATATTGAAACTTTGTCTTAGTTTTCAGAAATAGTATGTGTGTAATAAACCCATCTTACAGAATTAGAGAAGCCTTCTGAGCAGTGTCCCGAAAGTTCTTCTCTTCAGTCTAAGTGGTTACGTGCTTTACAGCTTAGTTGCACAAATAGATGTGCTCTGAAAGAACAAATACTGGCTGGGGTATAAGCAAGACGCTGGCTTTTAACGTCTATCTGAAATAAACAGGTTTATTTTTTCCCCATTCTGCAGATGGGTTAATTGCCACCATCTCTTGAGGAAGGTGCTTGGGTTTTGCTCCGGTTCCAGACAGTCATCTTAGAGATAATTTACTCTGTGATCTAATTTTTTAAAGCAGATTCAGAATGTCACTGGAAAGTTATTCTTTAATCAACATGGTTAAAAAGCACTGATCGGAATAGCGCAGCCCTTCAAACTTGAGCACCACGTCCAGCACCGGGCAGGTATCAGCCGCTGGCTGGAGGTAATTCCGCTGCCCCGCAGCGCGGTTATCGCGCTGACCCCGTGCCCCCCTTCGTGCCCGGGGGCTGTGCTCTGAGCCGAGCGCGTGGCACCGCTCTTCCCGCACGCAGAGCACAATGACTTCACCGGCTGTGGCTGCTGCAATCCCCGTCAGGGATACGGCTGGGAAAACGACGTCCAGGGGAGCTTTAACGGCTGGTGTCGGTGTGCGGAGAGCGGCGTATTGAAAGTCGTAAATAGCGTCCCGGAGACGTTGTGAATCATGTAGGCACAGCGTAAGTACGGGGAGCGCTTCCCCCCGGCGCTCGCAAGCGGAGCGGCTCGGGGCGCGCTGCGGGGCGCGGGGCCGCCTGACCTTGAGCTCGGCCCCGGCTGCGCCCTGAGTCCCGCCGGGGCGGGACGGAGCCTCCGCGAGCTCCCGGTGCGGCACGATGCCCTGGCGGCTCGCCGCGGGCGGGGCGGACGCCCTTCAGGTGAGGAGGCGGCGGGCGCCGGGGAATTCAGGGCGGAGAGGGGAGCGAGGCAGAGCGGACCCCCGCCCTGCGGGGATGGCGGGCGGGGACCGCGCTGCTGCCGGCCGCTTCCCGCCATGGCCGCGGGCGGGGCGCGGGGCTGCGGGCGCTGAGCCGAGCCGGGCCGGGCCGCGCGGAGGACGGGCGCTGCCGGTGCTCGGGGCACGGTACGGGGCGGGGCTGGGCTGTCACGGAGCTCCGCGGGGCTGCGGCCGCGTTCGTGCGTGTGTGTGTGTGTCGGGGGGGGGGGGTGTGTGTGCGCGGAGCGCGCAGCAGTCGTGCAGCCGTGTAGTGATGCTCGCGGAAAATGAGGCGGGGGAGGGGGTTGAATTGTCCTTCCTCTGACTGCCTGAAGTTTGTGTGAAGTCGCCTTCAAAGAGCTCTTTAACTTCTTTTGATGGGAGTCCTATTAGCATTTATATGAAGTATGGCGGGGATCTCATTAAGGGCGGTTTTGTGAGCTGAGTTATTGACTTTTTGCAGACAGCTTACAGGATTCCTGACCAAAATGGTTGCTTGTTAACTTTAAGGCACGTGTGTATTGTGAGCGTAGCATCGCGGTGCTGGAATGCACATTTATGTGAGGATTGCAGAGCTTTGCCACGGAACTTGTTAGAGCGTGGCATTAACGGCAATGTTTTCTTCACAAATGGAATTTAAACAGCGTGATAAAGATGAGTAGCAATCTCTATCTATCTGTGTTTATCCATTTGGTTAAAAAAAGCAGAAACAGATAACAGGAGTGGGATTTCAAAACGCCTGTCCACTGACAGCTAGGTGCACTTGCTGAATAATTGCAATATCTTGAGTGATTAAAAAAAAAAAAAAAGCGTGCATAAATCTTGAAGGGAGCAGGGCGAGTGGGTTTGGCCTGCTTTGGAGGAGAGCATCTCTGCGCTCAGCCCGGTGCACGCCGTGGTTCCGCCGCCTCGCAGCCCGGTGCCGTAGGGCTCTGCCTGCGGGAGCTCGGCACCGGGAGATCGCGCTCGGGGCCGCGCGTTGCGCTGCAGCCCGGTGACTGCTCGGAGGGATGGATGTTCAGGGATGTGGTAGGCTCCGGGACAGCCGTGTTGGGATAAGGAATTCGGTGGTGGTATATGGATGTAATTGGGATTTGTATGAGATATTTTTCCTGATGAAATACTCATGAAACGTGGCTTGCAAGCATTGCATTGGTTCCATACCTGTTTCTGAAATGAAGAAAGATACGTGTACGGTTTGAATGTCTTGTTATTCTGTTACCAAATTGTAGCTGTTTTCTTAACCATGCGCTATTCAAGTTGTTTATCTGTATTATAGAAATTAAGCTGCCTTCTGAAACACGAGCAGAACTGTTACTTAGGAAGCAGTGTTCCCTTCTCTAGGGAGGAACACAGTGGTAATGTCACAGTTTTCCTATCTGAATCGTTTAAAAGAAGTGAAGCAGACTTTTGGGTCTGATCCTTTAAAGGCACAGCTCTGTGATGGCGTGTGCAGTGTTTAAGTCGATCACCAGTTTCCCTTCCTTTAAACCTCTGCATCTGTTTGGGGTTTGACTCTTTCAGTTTTTCTTCCTAAAGCAGTACCACGTTTCTTGCTGTTTTAAATGTTACAGCCGTACAACATCTCACATTCCCATTACTTTTCCTTCAATATGTGGTAAAGAATTTACATTTGCTTACTGCCTTCTCAACATCCAAGTTGGGATGGTTGAGATCCAACTGATTCCTCAGGAAATGTAAGTAAAATTAACAGTGCCCCTTTCCAAGCTTTGGAAAGTTTGAGCTTAAAGTTTTTCAACATCTCTCCATGAGTAAGTAATGATAATTAGAATGACATAATAATAGATGGATAAAAGTACTTTATATAAGGCATTGTAGTTGGTCTTTGTAACTTTGAACCAGTAACTTCTCTAGTTCTTTTGTCTTGGAATTGTTCAACATTTTTTGATAACATTTTCACACGGGTCTTTAGTTTTGCTTCTAAAACACCAGATTTTACCAGGAACAAGTAACACATTGATTTGCCTAATGATAAACTTTGTGGTATTCATTGAAAATGGTACAAAATGCCTAGGGGAATGGTCTCGTGTATGATATCAGAACGTTTATTACTGCTATGAAAATTATTTTTATTAGATTTTACTTAGTTTGATTAAGATAAACATATTGTAAATGGTAAATTAGGCATCAAATTGGAAAGGAGAAGAAAGAGAAATGTGCTTAACTTTTGCTTTTAAGTTATTGTGGCACTGCTTATGAAAAAAACAGCCTGGAAGGTAAACCAGGGGGAAAATGTGTGAAGAATTCATAGCTGCTGAAAATACCTTGCTCAACTTCACTTAATATTTTAGTTTAGTTAAGCAGAATTCTAGAAAGGAGTTATTTTTAAGAGAGCACAAGTCTACTAATGCCAAGCTTTTAGTCTGCTTTAGCGATATGGATTTTGGAGCTTTTCTTAGAACAGTTATCTCACACGAGCGTATTTAGGGATGATAAATGCTATTGTGGTTGTGGTTCTTCATTATTTGAGATGATTTTTCATTATGTTATATATATTTATTACAAGACTGGAATATAATTTATAGAATCTCTTAGAATCTGAGCATAACTTTTGAAATTTATTAACTTTGTTAGAATAAGGTTTGATTTTTCAGAACTACTTATTCTGCCATAAACAGTAGCACTGTCGATCGGTCTAAAATCAATTTAGAAAAGTTATTTGCCTTTTACTTTGTTTTGGTATATGTTACAAAGGAATTGTTCTCATAAGTTGAGTTGGCAGAAGATAAATTCATTGGAACGCACTGATGTATAGGTGATTGATTTTTACAGGTAAACCATTTTGGACACAGGACATAGCATAACTGCACAGTCACCAAACAGGAGAAAAGTGCAGACTTCTCACTTAAAAAGGTGCATCATAAACGTGTTTTCTCTAAAGTTCTAATACCCTAGGATTGGGTTTGGATGACATACCTGATGGTTAGCTTGATGAAAAGAAAAAAAAGTCAAATGACAGACTCTTTTCTGTTAGCATTTTCTTCTGTCTGTGAATATAGTTTTAATTTTTTACCCGGATATCTTTTGTCAACAGTAGTGTCCTGTGTGTGTGAGGACAGGTCTTCCCCCCCCCTCCCTCTCCCCCCCCTTTCTTTCCTTTTTTTTTTTTTGAGTTATCAAGCAGAGATAAGGAAGTCACTGTCTTCAGTGACATTGCACACTTGCTGCTTTTATTTTAGTTGAACTTCACTTTGGACAGTGCTGGAATGTGTTTGCTTTGGGGGACTGGACTGAAGTGTAAGCATTCCTGATTTATATTTGTCTTGATAATGCCGGTTCCTCATTTGATTTCAGTTAACCATGTTAAATTGCATAGGCTGCGATTTCCCTTCATTGTCATTGAAAATAGAGCCTAGTGTGGCGTCTTCCACCTGGTTGCAATCAGACTTATTTTTGTTCTGTAGTTAATTACAGATTTTATGCACAACAGTAAGGCTTCTGGAGAGTGAATATTTTCTGATGGTCAGGAATATCAAATAAAATATTTGATATGATAGAGGCTTCTTCGGTGTCTTTCACAAACACATGGATACGCATAAACTTTTTTGAAGTACTAAAATGCAGAAACTGCTTGAGTCAGCAGCCACATCCAGGTTCTGCAGTACAGGGTTATGAGTTTGAAGCAATTAAGCATGACAAAAAGCCAGTTTTACTGCCTTGATGTAATAGGCTTCCAATATTTTTGTAGATGTATAAGGACTTTAAATTGTTTTCTTCTTTTTGGTGTTCACAAAATAGAATACCTCCAAATCTTGAGAGCTCTTGGAACTCTCCTGCTTTGCATTTGCATCTGCAGTTTTTATTTCAATATTTTATTCTCAGTAGAAGCAAATACTGACAATTTCTTCAGCTTAGTATTCCTTGAGTTCACCATTTATTCATTTTTGTACTTATATTTTAGAAGAGGTAATTAAAAACATTACAGCTGAGTATTTTGGAATTAACTCATTTTCAACTATTTTTACAATAAAAACTTAAAATAGCATTTTACTGAAGCGAGTTAGAAATCCAACCAAGCATTTCATTCTGAAGGCCAGAGAATCCATTTTTTTGTATTTGATATTAAATCATTTTCAACAGCTTGTAATTATTCAACATCTAGTAATTACTGTAAGTTTCACTGCGCAGAGAAGGGGAGGGAAGTAACAAGTCTTGCACCAACAGTTAATGAACCAACTTGAACTTGAACACAGCTTAAGCAAAAATATGAACTCCATGCTTGTATCACAGAGTGTGAGGTAAAATGCTTAAGAGCAACTTCTCAACCTTTCCAAATGGAAATCGTTCTGTTGTGCTGTGGGCTTTCTGGACCAGTGCTCATGGTTTTCTAGTTTAGATATTTTCTTATATATAAGTAGTTTTCCAATTATGTGAATAATAGTAATTCAGGAATGAGTTTTGATTATTATTTTTCAGATAAGTAAGCAAATGTGAGCATTTATTTCTGGCTACTAAGTGACCTTCAACTTAAAAACTTCAAAAGTAAATATATATATATTGGCTGAATTAACAACTTCAAAAGTAAATATATATATATATATATTGGCTGAATGAAATGAGAGACATATGTGGGACATCCTTGCTGATTTCTTTGGAAAGTTATTTGTCTGCTGCTGAGAACTCGAACATGATGCTCTAACAAAAATAGCATCGTTTTCGTGAATATTGTTGTTTAGGATGAGACATAGTACCTTTAAAGAACCACTGCTGCGCAGGAGGAAGTCTTTCATGAATGTGACATTTTGATCAAGCCTTAACGGATTATCAGACCTCTGTCCTTTTGTACTATTTTACATTACTTGTATGTTTTCATGTTAGCATCGAGTGTTCACTTTTTAAAGATTATTCTACTCTCCCAGCACAATGTGTTCTATGATACTGTAGTCTTGCTGACCACAGTTCAGCTGTGGCCTTTGATGTTTCATATGTGACTCAGCCTTTTTATGTATGGCATCAGCAAGTAATGTGTATGAATGGAAGAGATTCATTTTTTAGAAGAATATATCTGCTGTCAGCTGTGTATGCAAGAAAGTTTGATATTTGTTTGTGATACAGAGGAACCTGAAACCATTCATTTGTTGTTAGAATACTTTGTGAGACTAGATATAAAATGATCTTACATTTTCATTTTAAGACTTCTGAAATTTTTAGAACGTGTATATGTTAATAGGGTCTGTGTCACAGAATCACAGAATTGTAGGGGTTGGAAGGGACCTCTGGAGATCATCTAGTCCAACCCTACACTAAGGCAGGTTCCCCAGAATAGATTGCACACAAAAGTGTCCTGTCAGGTTTTGAATATCTCCAGAGAATAAGACTCCACAACCTCTCTGGGCAACCTGTTCCACTGCTATGTTACTCTCAATGTAATTTTTTTTCTCATGTTCATATGGAACTTCCTATGTTCCAGTTTGTGTCCATTGCCCTTTGTTCTGTCACTGGCACTGCTGAAAAGAGCCTGGCCCCATCCATTGTCTCCCACTGTTTTGATATTTGTGGGTCTCCTTTAGACTGAAGAGTCCCAGGTCTCTCAGCCTTTCCTCATGCAGGAGGTGCTCCAGGCCCCAGTCATCTTTGTGGACTTCTGCTGTACTCTCTATAAAAGTTCCTTGTCTTTCTTGAACCAAGAAGCCCAGAACTGGACACAGTGCTCCAGATATGGTCTCACCAGAGTGGAGTAGAGGGGGAGGATCACCTCCCTTGACCTGCTGGCCTTGCTCTTTGTAACTCAGGTTATCATTGGCCCTCTTGACTACAAGGGCACACACTGCTGGCTCATGGCCAGCCTGTTGTCCACCAGGACACCTAGGTCCTTCTCTGCAGAGCTCTGTCAGGTTGGCAGGTCAGCCTCTAACCTGTACTGATGCATGCTGTTATTCCTTCTCAGGTGTAGGATATACGCTTGCCCTTGTTGAACCTCATAAGGTTCCTTGCTCCCCAACTCTCCAGCCTGTCCAGGTCTTGCCAAGTGGTAGTACAGCCTTCTGGTGTGTCAGCCACTTCTCAGTCCACCTCACTGTCCACTCATTGATCCAACACTCCCTAAGTTTACCTATGAGGATGTTATGGGAGACAGTGTCAAAAGCCTTGCTGAAGTCAAGGTAGGCAACATCCACTGGTCTCCCCCCATCTAACCAGCTGGACATGACATCGTAGAAGGCTACCAGATTCAACAAGCATATTTTCCCCTTGGTGAATCCATGTTGACTACCCACATGTTTCTATTCCTGATATTTGTTTCAGCCCTTTCTAGTCATCATCTGATTTGGGAGTTTTTGATTTTTATTTTAGACATGCTTTTTGAACATTTTGTGTTTTAATAAAAATATTGAGTTAAACTAGTATAATGATTGGGCACCAAAAGTGGCCACAACCTATGAATATTATCAGGATTATATAATTATTATTATTATTATATGACATTATTAGACATTTGACACCGTGGTTCTCATAGCTGACTTGAGATCTCTAATTGACCTGCTGAGCTTATTTATCAGAAGGAGATTAGGAAGTTTATTGTTTTCCTAAAGTCTGTTAGAAACTTAAGTCAGAATTTAGTATGCTCCTAAATTTGTAGAAGTGTGTATGTGCAAATGTATTAATGCGTGTGAGCATCTGATGCATTCAAGAGTTGATTAGCTCTTCCTATATTCTCATCATAGATCTACTCGACCAGTTTAAAACATCTATGCCTAGAGTGGATGTATCCATTAAGATCTGAAGGTCTGTTCTTGAATAACCTCCTTCCAGCCTGAATTACTTTATGATCCTATGTTAGCAGCTGAGTGGACCTGACAAGAAAAGGTTATTTCAGCAATTCAGAACTGAAAGTAAAGCACAATAGTGATGAAATGGGAAATGCTTCTACAGTTTTGGGAGATAGGGAAAAAAAAACTATGGAAAATGATCCAAATCTATACCAGGAAGTTCTTTCCAATTCTGTTTAGGTAATGAATAATGGCTGTTCTTATTTTCTACAAGTTTATAGCACTACAGAGGAACCAAGGGCATTGTGTCCATTAAGATAACGGAAGACAAAGATGGATGAGGGATCTGAGATTCTTAGGGGGAATTATCTTTAAAAAGGCATGCAGGATACATATGTTTAATTCTCCAAGTATTTCTGTCTGTAAAGCATAAAGACAGAGAAATCATGAGGGGCTGAGGTTTCTTTTTAATTATTTCAGAAATTTAACAAATTTTATCAATATTTTAATAAAACTGGGAACGTGGATGGAAAGAAAGTAATAGCATTACAACTTCAGTGTTTCATTTTGGCATTTTAAAAGGAATCATCCCTTTTTTTTCCTACTTAGAAATTTCCCTTTTAGTTTCCCGCATGAAGGAAAACTACAAGAATAAATTTGACTTGAGTTAGTATCAAATGTTTCATTTGATCTTTCAACATAACAGACAGTAGACTATTTTTCTTTGCAGGAAGAGATTTTAAAGTTTTTTTTTTTTTTTTTTTTTGGAGGTAACAGCATTGATGTTTTCTTCTCCATGTCTGCAGTGAGTAAGACATGAACCTATGGGCTTTAATTGCAGAGAAAAAAATAGGTATTAGGCAGACTTGCTGTTAGTAAGAGTACTTAATATTTAATTAGTTGGACTAGGAAGATTATGGGATTTCTGTCACTGGAAGCTTTTAGGAAAGTTTCAGAAAGCAAATGTCAGAAAAATGAAGCTATATGCTTTTATGTGTAAAGACATAATACAGGATGAGTTTATAAACAAAAAAAAATTGTTCTTATCCCTGTATGTTCCTTCTACTGAAGTGGAAAGTCTCAAAAACCAAAGTTACGTCCCATTCAGCACATCTGTCTCTAGTATGTATTTTTCATGAAAGTAAGTTTTCCAAAGCTCTGATTCAGAGGTCTACTTATTATGCATCTGTGAGGGAGGGCAATGATTCAATATTATAAACATTTTACCAAAAAACAGAAAGTACTGGCCTGCCACAAAGTTCTGGTAAGATCTTGGATCTTCCATTGGGCCTAATTTTTCTTTGAGGTACAGTGCAATAGGAGGCATGCATATGACAAGGCTACCCACCTTGTGGACAAACGGAACACAGTGGTTCTGGGGGGATTTTAGCAAAGCTTTTGATACACAGAATGTCCAGCATACAGTTCATACAAGCATGTGAACCGTTGGCTGATAGGTCAAGTTCAAAGACCCTTCATATAAATGGGGTTTCATCAGCGTGGCAGCCAGTGAGTAGTGGGGTTCCCCATCACTGAATTTTAGGACTCTTCTATGTTTGTAGCAATGGCCTCGACACAGGAGTTGAGTGCACAGTAAGTGATACTAAATGATGCTAGGTGATACTAAATTGAGGTGAGCTGTTGATTCCTGTGAATGTAGCTAAACCTGACAGAGAGATCTGAACAGATTATAGCATGGGTGTCCAACCTTTTGGCTTGCCTGGGCCACACTCAGTGAAGAGATATTGTCTTGGGCTCATATAAAATATATAATACAGTTAATGTATGTAAGTAACAACGTTTTTTTCATATGAATTTTTAATTAAAACATAAAAAAAGAAAGCAACAAAAACAAAACATTTAAGTAAAAAATAGGTAAGTGGTCAAAGGAAGTAATTGTCCCACTGTATTCAGCATTGGTGCGGCCTCACCTCGAGCACTGTGTGCAGATTTGGACACCAAAAAATAAGAAGGGCATAAAGCTATTGGAGAGTGTCTAAAGGAGGGCTACAAAGATGGTGAAGGGTCTGCAGGGCAAGGTGTGTGAGGAGCATCGGAGGTCCGTGGGTTTGTTCAGGCCGGAGCAGAGCAGGCTGAGGGGAGGCCTCGTGGCGGCTGCGGCTCCTCCCAGGGAGCAGAGGGGCAGTGCTGAGTTGTGCTCTCTGACAGCGGCAGGACCTGAGGGAACGTTGTTAGAGGCCGCTGAAGCCCAGCCCTTGTGCCCCGTAGCCGGGAACACCACACCCCGTTCCTGGCAGCACCCGCGGGCTCTGCCCTGAGCTCTGAGTAGGACTGAGACATAGTCTGTGGAACAGCTATGTGGTTTCCTTAATTTTTTTCCTTCTTATGAAGGATCCATGCAGTCCCTGCTAATGGCGGCGCGGGGGCGGCCTCTTGCAGGGCTGCGAAGTGCCCCGTGCGCTGCGGGCCCTCCTCTTCCTGGGGCGGCGGGACCGCCGGGCTGAGCGGTCCCTGCCCCGGTCAGCGGTGGTGGGGCTGCGGCTGCAGCCCCGGGCAGAAGGCCTCGCTGCCGCGGGCTCCTGCTGGGGCTCCTCCACCTCCCTGGGGCCGGGCGTACCGGTGGGATGGGCACCCGCATCCCCGGGAGCTGTGTGGGACGTGCCGGGGAGCTGCTCTTGTCTGGGACCCGCAGGGCTGCGCGATGGAGCAGGGCGCGGGGTGGCAGTGTCCCCCAGGGAGGCTGTCTCGTGGCTCTCTGCTTCGTACTCGGATGGCAGTGTGATGACACAGGGCAGAGAGCCATCTGCCCGCCCTGAGAAGTTGATGGTGCACATGAGCCTCCTGCAGAGCGGGCAGGTGAATTTTCTCAAGGTCCACTGCAGGATGCAGCGGAGGCAAAAGCTGTGCTCGCAGGGCACCACGTAGGTGTCAGGTCTTGTGTCGCAGCAGATGGCACAGAATGCCTCCTCCATGGCCGCGTTCTGGGCTGGGAAGCTGGAGATGAAAATCTGCTCCCCTCGCTGCGCTCCTGTAGTGAGTCCTGAACGCTACCAGAAGGAGAGGCCGCAGTCAGTGTCTGTCCTGGGGCAGGCAGCAGTCGTGCCCCGATCCCTCAGCAGGAAGCCCTTCCCACCCCGTGGCTGGCCCGGCTTCTGTTCCCTGCTGGCCCAGGCTGCAGATGCAGCCATAGCAGCTCCCTGAGCCCCAGCACCCATCCCATGGCTGCCCCAGGGCTGTGTCCTTCCAGGTCTCACCTCCGCTGCCTTGAGCGTGCTTCCCAGGGCCCGGCTGGCTGAGCCAGGCAGGGCCTGGTAAATAGGGGCAATGGTGTGGGGATGGGCACTGAGAACAACTCCCAGAGCCCCACAGCACAAACCAGGATCGCCTCGCTGGGTCTCTAAACCTCGCAAACATGCTCAGCCAGTGACCAGGAACAAGCTCGGCTGGGCCAGGCTCTTCTGCGCCCCAATATGAGCAGTGGAGGGCCATGAGGTCACAGTCCGTTGCCCGGTGATGTCATGCACCATGACTTCGTGGCATCAAAAAGTGTTGCTTGGTGGTGTCCTCCTGGAGAGGAGCAAATTGATAGGACAAGAGAATAGATTTAGATTGGCTATTTGGAAGAACGTCTTTCCTCTGGGGCAGTGAGGCACTGGTGCAGGCTGCCCAGGGGAACTGTGGGTGCCCCATTCCTGGCAGTGCTCAAGGCCGAGCTGGGTGGGGCATGGAGCAGCCTGGCCCAGTGGGAGGTGTCCCTGCCCATGGCAGGGTGGCTACAGTTTCATGAGTTACTCTGTGAATCTATGTTTAAGGAATAGGAAATATGTAAAAATCCCATAGAATAAAGCTAGTTACAATTATTCCGGGTTCGTTCTTCTGTTGCTTATGTTCTTCAAGGAATGTCTCTCTCTATTCCTTCCAGGACTTCATTGTTAGGTGTTTTGAATCTTCTTGGAAAGAGAATTCCCTGTTGAGAAAAGCATTTCAGTGTGCACCTCTGATGCTAGTGTTGTGCTGGGTTCCTTGAGGCTCAAGAAATACAAGATTTCTGTTGAGTCCCTTTGTCTCTCTCCATGTCTAATCTGCTGGTCTCTTGAATAGGCCTCCCTCACTTCTGTTTATTTTTCTACTATAACCTCATGCAATTAGAACCATTCCACTGCAGAATGAATACTCATAATTTTATATCATATACATCATAATGCTTCTCACTTTGAATAAATGGTAAATTACATTGAATCTGCAAGTATATTGGCAGCTCCTGTTGCGTGCATGCAGTGGACATGGATCACATGCCAGTGAGAAATATTTTATTGGTTTCATTTTGATCTTTTTTCTCCTTTTCTCTTTACAATATGTCTTATTTGATCTGGCTGGGAATAGACTAAATTTCTAGTTTGCTTTTAATAGATGGGAAATTTCAATGATCAAAGTAATTTCTTCTGATTTCTTTTATTTATGCTCAGCTTTCCATCTACAAGGTCTGCTCCGATTGTCTGTGCACTCTCACTGCTTAGTCCAAATCCAGCTACCCCAATTTTTTTTCTGTGACAACTGCTGACACTCTAATTAGTTATATGTAATTTAGCTGTTTGTGTCTCTGGAGTGAGCTTGGTCATGTTGCTGCTTTTCTTCTTCTAAATGTTTTAGAGCTTCTTTTAGTAGCTAGTTAATTCTGTATTGTGAGAAGGCTCGAGTTCAACATCTTATCTTTATATCGTACTGTGTGAGCCACTAGAAGTTTGGAGACCTGCAGAAAGAGCATTTACTTGGTTTACTTGGAAAAAACACTGTATTTCCTTGTTGCTTTGATTGTAAATTGCTGGACGCTCATCCTAGTACATGAATGACTCTTAAGTGACTGGCTCGAGTCCGATGGATTGAGGATTCACCGTCCAAGAACACCGCCTGCTGGTTATGTCAGGATCTGTGGCATGCCGGTCAAAAGACAAAGGGAGCAGCTGCTGAAGCGTGGGGGCTGCCCTTACAACTATCTGATATCATCCAGGCATGCTGATACTGCAGTGCTTGCTCCAGGATGAGACCAAGACCGTTACCCAAAACAACAGCCTATCTTGCTAGAGGACACAATCCTCTCCAATGATGGCAGGTGGATTACATTGGGCTCCTCCTTCAGTCTGAGGGGGCGAGATATGCTCTGACCTACGTCAACACATTAAGTGGGCTAATGCAGGCCTATCCAGCGCCAAGAGCGAACCAGGCATATACCATCAAGGCACTCACCAAGTTGATGGCCACCTACAGGACACCTCAAGTCATCAAGAGTCGCTGAGGGACTCATTTTCCTGGTGCAATGCTACAGCGGTGGGCAGAAGAAAACAACATTGAGTGGCGATTCCACCTGCCATACAATCAAACGGGAGCAGGCCTTATTGAACACTGTAACTGTATTCTTAAGGCTTCCCTGAAGATAGACTGAATCGCTGCAGGGGTGGACAAAGGGACTCTGCAGGACCTGAATGAAAGGTCTAGAGACAGCAGACCCAGTGCCCTGAAGATGCTGCAGACAACATGGGCCTCCCTGCATAGGATCTAAATTATGGGCACCGATAGTTGGATAAGACCTCAAATTGGCAATGAAAATAATCTTCTGCTCCGTGCTCCTGAGAACCTAGAACCTGGTACCCATAAAATAGAATGGTCTTTGAAGGTGCAAGTAGGACCAAAGTGGTGTGGCCTACTTGGACCTTGGGGGAGATTATTGGAGGTTGGGGGGATTCGTAGTTCCCTCAGTAATAGGTACGTGGCCTGCAGACATTGTGGTCAACACTCCGGTTTTCATAGCTAAGGGGACCTTAATCATGTCCCAGTGGCAAATCAGGACCCCCTCTTTGATATCCAGTGTAGTTATCCAGCCTCAGGTATTGGGCCAAAGGCTGTGGAACAGATGGCCAGGATAGGCCCCAGTGCAAGACGAAGTGTTGACCCAGGACGGGAACATGGCCTGTATCTTGCCATAGAGGGCGAACTTACCCCTTCTTGTACCTCTGAAACATCTATACTACTCCTTGTGAGTCTCTTTGAGTCCACAGGATTGCTGGAAGGAGTGACGTGGCATCAAGATGCTCCGGTGTTCCTGTAAGATCAGCGTGACACCTGGTGGTGGACTCTGTGGGACTGATGGAACATGAGCCAAACCTTCCCTGGTCCAAGCAACTGTGTGCCTCCAGGAGAACCATGGAGTACTGGCCCATGAAGGAACATGAACTTCAACTAGGAACCAGTCATCAGTAGTCTCCTATTTTGTCAGTCTACATTTCAATGGGCAAATTGTACAAGCATTGCAGTGTACTGGATCTCCGTTAATGGAAGGGGCTTAACTTTAACCTGCTCAATCATTGGTTCACACTGTGAAGAGGTGGAGTGTAGCAGAAATGTTAAGTCACAGCTTGAACCAGTGATTGAGCACCTGGTGGGAAGGCAGGGCCAGCCCAGGGGAGCTCAGGTGTGTGCAGTGCACCTGATTGGAAGGGGGGGAGCCAAGTTTCTCCCCTTCCCAGACCTCATTTGAGGGTTGGCAGTAGAGGTATGGGGATCTCTCTGGAGGCTATCCGGAGAGTTGGCCTTCATTCAGAAGGCCTCCATATCTGAGGCCTTCTGAAGGTAACCAGCTTTTTTCCTTTATTTCTGTGCCCGCGGCTGCTGCATTTGAGCAAATCCTCTCTTGCTGCAGCATAGGACCTTGCTACCCTGCTATCATTGCCGTGCATTCCATTGTATTACAGTTGGAATCACTGGGGCTCTCTTTTGACTTTGGTGTGCAGTGGAGTACAATCGTAAATAATACAGTGCTTGAATTCAAAGGCAAGCAATAGCAGGCTGAAGAATTGGGTTTTGTTGACTAAATGCACGTATTAGTCTCGGGTGTGTTTTGTTATTGTAAAGGAGAAGTTTTCCTAGTCTTACAAGCTTCTCTTTCTTGTGGTAAACATTGAAAATTTCTTTCTATTTTAATGGAATTTTTAATCTTTCATAAAAACACTTTAGTGACTTCAGATCATCTTAAATTACTAATTCATTTCCTAATAGGAAAGACATTACCTCTTCCAAGAGTTGAATCTCTGTAGCATTTTGCATCTGTCTTCATGATGATATTATACCATGTTGCATGTGGGTGTTGTCCATTTATGAAGCCATGGTTGGGTTTACTTAGAAAAAACACTGTGTATTTCCTTGTTGCTTTGATTGGAAATTGCTGGAAGTTCATCCTAGTACAGGAAGGACTTGTCAACAACTTTGACATGAATTATAGTGACATAGCCTTTCTAGTATGTCTTACGCATAAGTTGTAATACCTTTGGTAAGATCATTTGGATATCATATGCAAAATTATTTTCACGTATTAACTTTGACCTAGCATTAAGTTGGTGCTTACAGCTTCAGGCAACTGTAGTGTAACACTGCAAATGGAAGAGTGTTTCAGTGCTTATCAGTACTTGGTGAATCTGAGAGGCTACTATGGCTTCTAATATAAAGTCTCACAGTCTGCATGCAGGGTTCTTTTTCTTTAAGACAGCTATCTCTTCTCTGATTTTTCTATGCTCAAATAGCTGAAGGGCGAGAGACTAAGGCTCAAAATATGAAACATGCCTAAATCCAACATTTCTTTGTAGAGAGCTGGACAGGCAGCAAGAAAGCTTTATTATTGAGATATGTTATTTACAAGCTGATACTTGTTAGGATATGAATGGAAATTTTGTTACATGTGTAGAAAATTGTCTTTCTGGGCTCAAGGTATATTTTAATCAGTTTACTTTCCTTACAGTCAGTTCTGCTGCCAAATTGTGAATGTCACTATTGCTGTGATTTTATTTGACTGCATGTGATTTGATTTATAATCCACTGACTGTACTTAAAGAAAAAATAAGCCTCGGACAACAGGACGATCCCAGACTTTGAAGTCTGCCTATCAATATTAGCCATATTCAAGGGCAGTACTGTTTTTTTTTTTGTTGTTTTTTGTTTTGTTTTTTTCCAAGCCATGTGGAGATGCTTACTGGCTACTGCAGTGCAAGGGTGAACTCTTCCTATGTGTGAGACTCCAGCTATGATTATCATTACTGTACTGATTGTATTCCTGTTTGTCCTTTAGCACTCCTAGATAAATGTGTCCCTGGGGGACTTGGAGGTTGCAGAAAGCTTCTGCCTCAGTAAACCTGAAGGAATTCTACTTAGGAGATAAATAGTAAATGTAATACATCACAATCTTAGCACTCTTATTTGTGACTATATGTTATTTAAATTTCCAGATGTTTTCCTTCAACTTGAACTCACAGCAGTTCCTGCACTGATTTACCCACTTGGAATGTCCTGTAATGTCCATATTTCAAAAGCTGTCACAGAAAAACTGCTGCTAAGTTGTAAGAATAAGAATTGAAACCAGAGGGAGAGGAATTGTGGCTGATACTACAGGGCCTTCAGCCTCTGAAGTAGCAGGCTGTAATACCATGTGGTCTGTTCAGAAACAATTTTTTTTTTTTTTTTTGGCGAGTTCATTTTCCCACTGATAAGATTTATCACTGATATGCACAGAAGTGCTGGGGAAGAGAGGTGGTGATGAAATAAATGAAAAGAATGACAGGAATAATGCAAATGCTTTCAGTATTGCTGTCCCACTCTACTCTGTGCTGGTGCATTCTTGCCTCAAGCATTGGGTGTGGTTTTGGGCCCCGCAGTATAAGGCAGAAATAAAACGACTTGTGAGTGCCCAGAGGAGGGCTGTGAAGGATCAGCGGAGGTCCGTGGGTTTGTTCAGGC